>NW_019384655.1:265002-323422 GCF_000671375.1 Centruroides sculpturatus | reverse complement strand
ATTTTAAAGTTTAAATAAAAAAAATATATATATATTATATATATTTTCCATTTGTATGTACTGTAAATAAGGTGAACTTGGTCAATTCTGTGTTTAATGGAACTCCATTTGCTTTGCACCTGTTTCGGTAATCAAACGTTTTAGCACCTTTGGTTGCTAAGCAACGTTCCTCGATCTTCCATTCGGGTTATCAAAGGGCACTTTTCGCTTTAGAAACACTTTTTTTTTTTTCTTCTTCCCTCTCTTCCTTTTTATTTTCCTCCTATCCTCATCCCAGATGGGACCGACGGTTGCTACGTAACAGCATCATTTATACCTGTAAAGACAGGTATCCTTTAATAATTCTATAGAATTCTTCGCTATTTTCGTAACCGTAGGCTCTCGTTCGACTTGTTACGCTTCTTACTTCTATTTTAATATAGCGTAACATAGTTTACTCGAGGTGGAAACGGTAGATAAACGATTTAAATAACAATCGTAAGCCCATCTCTGGTTTCTCGTCCCTTGGCTTTATTAATGGACTGTTCTCCATCGACCCGAACCAACGTCTCCCACATCTCACCTAGCATGTCAGACAACCAGACGAGTCGGCTGGTCGGCTTGTGATGAAGAAATCCTAAATATATATATATATATATATTTATATAGCAGCTAAAAGATGGAGAAGAGTGACAAGAAATCAAGTCGTTTCTCGTTTCGTAGAAGGCCTAAGAGTATAAGTGTCGATCGTGGAAAAACCGATTATTCAGAAACTAATTTAGTTAAAGCTGATAACCTGTTGTATATCAGGTAAGATGCTCGATACAGTTAACAATAGAAAATACCTTTAAATCGGCTTAGAAGTAGGGAAGAACGGGAAATCCGATGCCGTCGCGTATAACCCGCACTTAAGAGAGCGCAACATTAAAAGGAGGAAAAAAAATTTTAAAATACACAAAAACGCAATTTTCTTGTTTGTTTACGTCAATTACTTCGATTTGCATAAATTGGCCATGTTTTATTTTTATGTAATACGATCTGACGTTAATTATTTAAAGCGTAATTCTAATTAAGTTCCTCTTCGTTCCGAAACGAATTACGTGCAATTTTTTTTTCTTTTTGTTTGCTTCTTTTTTAATGACTATTACTGCAAATGGACTTTTGTTGTTAACTACGCACGATCGATGATTTTTACAAACGAATCCCCCTTTTTTTTCTCTGTTATGCTGGGTTATATATCATTCAAAACGTTAAAGACTAGAGTTAGCCAAGCGTGCTTTTAAACTATCTTCCTGTATTTTCAATTATATCTGTGGCTAGTTTATTTTTAGGGATTTCTATACACGCTCCGGGGATGAAGCCATATTTATCGAGCGATGTAGTAATTTAGGGGAAATTCCCCCATCATTTTACACCCCCGAAATCACACCACCACTGTAAAAACCGTATTATTCAACGCGCTGCTAACGACTGACAATGTAAAAAAAAAATAATGATTAAAATTAGTTAATTAGTAAATTAATTTTATCAATATCATTAGTTTGCAATTTAGAGTATTTTAATTAGAAAACCGAGCACCCCCCACAAAATTCATCAAGCGATAATCTCCAGTTTAGTTCAGTAATCTAGGTATATGATATTATTACAACCTGTTATTTATCGACACGACAACAAACAGCAAATTAAATCGATTTGGATTATGTTCGGGAGACACTCCGCAGTCGTTTTACTCAACACAATCGAAATATATACCGTTTAGTCATATTTAACTCGCTAGTTGCCGTTTTAGCGCCACCGTCGCTCCACGGATTCAAATTCTTATAGAAAAATTGATATTTCTAGAACGGAACGCTTATTAGAAGCGATTAAAAGAGAAATTTTGATTGGTTTATGGAAAAATCAAACGATTTTAATCTTTAACTAAGGAATATATGAAAAGTCGTAGGAGAGCGAGTTAGAAATGTCGAGTCCGATTAGAACTGAAAGAAAGTTTTGTACATTTTATTACTAATTTTCTTTCAGTGTGAAAGCTTTAATTATGCTTAAAATATTCGCTTATGGGTTTTGTTGCCATGGCGACTTGCTAAAGGAAATTTTCGTACGTTTGCATTTATCTATACTTTCATTTCTATCATCATCGCCATTTACCTCTGCGGAAATTAACGGACCGTTTCTGTTATAATTAGCAACTGAAATGTTGACTTTTGTGCTTATAAAATTGGTATATATATATCTATTTTTGGGCATGTTCATTATTAAATTTAACTCTTACATCTGCAATTTTTCAGTATCGATTATATGTTAACTGCATCTGTTACTCCCACTACATAAACGCGTGTGAGTAAACATATTTTCTCTACTTTAACTGCCGCGTATTCATATTAATAGACGTTTCTTCAAACTATTTTTGCATAATCATCGCCATTTTTCATTCTTGCTTTTTGTATTTCACTTTCTTCCTTAATTCTAACGCGCACGTAACGTTAAGAAAATCGAGCCTTTCCGTCACGAAATTCCAGAAGAAAACTGCCAAATCCACTCTACGAACTCGGAAGTCGTAGGTAAAATGGCGGAAATTCAAAAAAAGAAATTGGAGCGATTCTATTGGTCTTCCCCCCAGTGAAATCGATGACGAAATGGGTAATGCGAAAATTTGAATTTGGAGTCTTTGTGATTGGTTTGTTTCGAAAATCATTGCACTGTGGGTAATTATAAAAATTCGAAAATTTGTATATAAGCCTTGTGATTGGTTTATTTTGAAATCTATTTCAAAATTAAAAAAAAATTAACTTGAAATAATTGATGACATGAAACAAGTGCTAATTTAAACCGTCCAATCCTTTTCTTTCGCGGATCGCATACCAGAATTTTATAACCTATAGAAATACGTTTTATAACAACACCAGAAAAAAATTTTAAAAAGTCGATAAAAGTTAATTAATCATTTAGCTGGTTGCGTTTATTATTATAATTAGTTTTAAAGTAGATGAGCGCTCTTAATAACCTTTCATCGAATTTTTAATTAGAGAAAAAGAGTGATTTTATGGTCTCCACAAGTTTTATTGATTATATATTAGCATTTTTTCTTGATCAAGAAGGAATTTTTAATTCTTAATATCCGATAAAAATCACTGTTTGGTACTAAAAATTTATCTTTCTGGCTGTTTTTTTAATTAGAAATTTGAAAAATTTACATTTTTCAGTTGAAAACTATGCTTTTTTTAATGTTTTACATGCAAAATAAACATGTTATTGGGCTTTGTCACGGTTTGAGGATCCGAAAAGTACAGTCGACCCCCTATAACACTGTTGATAATTCCGTTTTATATGAATTCCATGTTGTAAGAGTCACTTATATTTTACAAATACATGAACCGTTCATAGCCTGACACACGTATTTGTAAAATCTGAGTGACTCGTACAACATGGAATTCATATAAAACGGAATTATGAACAGTGTTATAGGAGGGGTCGACTTGTATATAACTCTTCCTTCAATAAGAGGAAATACATGTAAGAACTCAAATAGAAATGCGAATAAAGTATATATGCTGTCAGTATCCTGCAAACATTAGAAATATTTTCAATTTTAAAATTCATTTCTGCCTTTGTGGCGATTATTTCATTTTGTGACGAGGCAAATCTCCGAATTTTAATAAAATGGTATTAAATTAATTATTTTGGACTTAATGAATGGAAAAGGCACGGAAACTATGTTCGCTTCCACCTGTGCATTTTATAAATAATTTCTGTTTTAATGTATTTTGTCCCCCCTTTTAACTGAAATTAACTTGTTTAATTTTAGTTGCAAGATAATTTTTGATGGTCTAATTTAATTAAATTGCAGTTAGATGAATTTTTCTGATATTTTTTAAACTTTTATATATACTTTCTCTGCATAAAAATATAGTTTTTATTGCTTTATTTTTATTTTTATAAGGAAAAGTTTAACAGTTGTAGAAATTTGGGAATAAAACAAGAATAGAAACAGACAGAGTGATATATTTTTTATGAATTTAATCAGAGAAGTGGAATTTTCTTACAGCAACAACATACTTATTGATAAATTTCTTGCAAAAATATATGTTGGATTGATAAAATTTGGATTTTTAGTAGAATATTCCTGTATAATTTAATTAAAGAACTTCAGTTATAGGAAGTTACTTTCTAATAATTTAAATGGATTTTTATTAAGTATTTTAATAATTTTAAGAATTAAAATACAGTAAAATGTTAGCTACGTAATAAAAGGCAAACTTATTGTTGACAAGTACTCGTGTTTAAATTCAGTCCATGCCCCTATAATTTTTTGTAGTTTTTATGGATTTGGGCATTGTTTCCTATCCCACATACATGCCAACCTTTTGGATACGATGCCAACCAGCATTTGTAATGGGTGATGTTGTGTATTGGCGTGTAATTCTAAGGTTGTGCTTCTTGTTAACCAATCAATCAATAATTAAAGTATTTGTTTAAATATATAAAATTAATATAAATAAATATAACAGTAAAAACTAATAACTGTTTTAAAATACGTAGGAAAGTAAGCTTCTAGCTTTTAAAACATTGGTTCTTAACCTTTACGAGTTTATACGCCATTCATATACTTTTTATTAAGTGGAACATTAGCATCAATATATTCAAAAATCAATAAGCAATTTCATATTTACTATTCTTATGAAACAATGGAGCATTAATCTAATAAACTTCATTGTATTGAATAAAATAGTAAACATGGAATTGTCTATGAATAAAGTAATATTCTGTAGTACATTGGAATAAATTTGCAATAAAAACTTAAATATTGTGTTTTTATGGAACACTCGGAGTGAGTTAGTGGAGAATGAAGAAGCAGAATGAAAGAATTGGATGTTTTGAAATAATAACTTCAAATTTTTTTAGCCTGTTTCTACGTTCTCCATCATAGTCACAATGAATGATACTTTTGGTCATATTTTGCTTGTAATGCAAAGCAGAAAGATCTTCACATCTATAGGAGATCCTTCAGATGTGAAGGTGAGTTTTCTAGAATAGAATATACATGATGATTTGAGGCTTCTATCTACAGAACAGAGCAAGAAAAACTTGTGATGTGTAGAAAATTAAATGTTTCATCTATAAACAGAAAAAGGTCAAATAATTTAGTAGAACTATTACATCAGCAAACTTTTTAAATTATGTAAATTATCATTCTTGTCATTAATGTTTTTTATTTCATTACATTAATGAAGTGAAATTGCATCAAATGGTAATTTTAAATTGCTTTTCTTAATTTTTGAATAATTAAATTATAATGTTGTTCTCTTTTTTTTTCCTCAGTCAGGAAGAAGCCATTAATATTGATAAAGAACTATTCAATGAATATTGCTACAGCGTCGACCAGTTGATGGAATTGGCGGGATTGAGTGTTGCTACAGCAATTGCAAAAACTTACCCTCGTTCAAACATGGGCAAAGGTGGCACGGTGTTGATATGTTGCGGACCGGGTAATAATGGAGGTGACGGACTCGTCTGTGCCAGACACTTAAAGATGTTTGTAAGTAATATTTTTATGATATTATATAAACTGTTAGAAAATATAGGATTAGAAATGATTCAGTTAAATGTAATGAGAATTATATAATAAAAGAAATATATAATGATTGACTGTTTCATTATAAGAATACTGCTTTACAGCTTTGAAAATGTGTTTTTCTAATATTTTGGTTTGATTTGTATAGTCTTTTATTATAATTGTAAAATGGTTATGGTATGAGAAATTTTTGTACATGGTCTTCCACAATTTTAAATAACTGTAATTATGTTAATTATTATCTAAGAAGTATGTGACAAATACTGATCAATGGAATAATAACTGTTGGAGTTTCATTTCCCATCTGCATTCAAATGTGTTGTTAACTACTTCTAGGAAGCATCGTAAACAAAAATGGCAACTTTGTAACAGAGAAGGTGTTTTATGTTCTGCAGTTTGCAAACTTGGAATCGTTTTGTGATCTCCTGGAACTGTTGTTATCACTAAAGAATGTTTGTCTTATGTGGTGGATCGCTTTGAAATTGTCTGCAAAAGTTATATTGCACAATAATGAATAGCATTCATTTTGGATGACACGGTACTTAAGTGATTCTCAATCTTTTTTTCGTCATGTTTAACTTTTAATAATTTAAAAATTTGGCAGCACACTTGGTTACTTTGGACAACCGGCGACATCATAACAGTGACTTTTAAACACAGTTGGTTATTTTCTCTAGGAAGGTAGAACCGATTAAACTACTAGTCTGACGTCACTTATGTATGGGTATTCGCAGTGGCAACACACTAAAGTGCCACAGCACAGTGGTTGAGAATCATTGCTGTACTTCTTCAAGAAATGTACAGAATGGTCAGAAAATCTGCATGTGTGACATTGTCTTTAGTGTCTCCCAATTATAGAATATATCTGATAGATTCAGTGTAAATCAGCGCAGATATAATATGTAATCTTTTCAAAACCTAAATGTAACAATATGTAGCAGCTTATTTTAGGGCATTATTAAAGAGAAAATTTATCAACTCTGCCTTAAAATTGTCAAAAACTTAAAAACGGTTATTATGATTGCTCTAATAACTTTGCATTATCAATATCAGAACATGGAAGATGTCTAAATGAACCTAAGAAAAAGACTGAAGTTTAAACAGTAAATAGGAGTTACAGATAACTTCTAATTAGAACGAATAGAGTCTTCATAGAAACTGTATATATGAGTGGTCCGAATTCTCATGATTTTTTGTGAATAATTTATGCTGGAGTTTGTTTATCCTCATCATCCATGGCCAACTTCAAATAAAATGACATATAAATAAATGACATTTCTTAAAAGCTTACATTGTTTATATACATACATAAAGTCTGCAGCTAAATAGAATGACAATGAATCTGAATCCTATGAGCAGAGTACCACAAATGTCTATCAATCGTAGCTTTCATACTGAGACTCAACCAATCTTTTATGTTCTTGAACAATTATTTACTGATAAAAAGTTCTTAAATCATAATAGCAAAATAAATTTTGTTATTATGATTTAAGAAAATAAAGAAGAGAAAATTTAATTTTATTCAGAATAAATTAATTAAGATTCTTATCTGAAGTATAGTGACTATCCACTATCAAGTGGAAGGATTAGAAAGAACTATGAATAAAGTCAAAAGTAGCAACTCCAAGAAAGACTAATAACACTGGAGGAGGAGGAGAAAATAATATAGATTATTGTTTTTTATAATTTTTATTTACTTAGAATATGATGTAGACTTAGAAGTTGGCTATATAGAATTTTGGCCGTATGAAGTTTATAGATTATATATGCAGATCAGTTATTTATATATTAATATTTGTGATGTATGTGTAATAAATATTTGGGTGTGATTATATTTAACACTTATCACAAGTTAAATTTGATGATCAAATGCTGTTATAAGATCTCATAAGGCCTGATAAATGTGGTATTGGAAATGATGCAAAACTATTGTTTTATTTATAATAGATTATGATTCTATTAATGTTGTTTAAAATATCATAGTTAATTTGGATATTATTAGTATAAAATTGAGAAAATTGTCCTATAATCCTCACAATTTTTTAAATTGAGAGTAATTTATTTCTTAATACTAATATTAAATTTTTATTGAGAAGAATTATATAAAATTTTAAAAACAAAGTATTGTTTTGTTTGTTTTAAAGATTGTTAACTTAAATTGGCAAATTTATTTTGGAGTTTTTACAATTGATTTGCATTTTTTGTAGCTTTGCAAAGTTATATTTACATCTCCTTCTCATTTTTCCAGCATTATTAATCACACTTTGTGTGTTTACTAATTTTCTTCCTAAAAATTGCTCTCTCTTTTGCTAATCCTCCCTAATCTGGGCTTGGGACTAGCCCGATTCATCAAGCTTTGGTTGGATTCAGATAACGGCACTTGACAACGTTATTATTTCTAAGTGGAATACTATCTGGGTCCTTCACTACACAACTTCAGTGATCTGTAAACTGCTGTTTTCAATACCTGCAAAGTTATATTTATATAAATAAAAGTGTAATAAATGAGCAGATTTAAGTAAAATTTCAATCCAAGTATTCTACTGCTGAAATGGTCTTTGCTCAGATCTTTAAACCTAAAAATTATAAGCAAAATTCATCCGTAAATTCCAACTTTACAGTATTAAATAATAAGAAAATTGATTAAAAGTTTGAGAGTTTTGTTGCTTTGGGTCTTTTCTTTTCATTTGTAAATTCCACTTTGCAGTATCATAGGAAAATACACGATGCTGAGCTACAAAATCGATCTGAAGCTGCGAGAAATTTCAAAAATTTATATTTTCTGATGTAGTTCTTTAATGGTAGTTACTCAAATTTTTAAATTATCAAGGAGTCGGGAAGATATGATTCTATAAAAAAAATTAAAAATTTAAATAAAAGTATTTTTATGTTTCATTTTTGAATTCTAATGCAAAATATAGTTTAAAAAGTGAACTTTAAATAGTGTTTTAAAATATTTTGTTATTAAAATGTGAGTATTGAATTTTATTCATCAATTTTGAGTCTTTAGAAGAAGGGTTTTTTTAAGTGTATTCTGTGAATTCTGTATGCCATCACTCAAAAGTTATCAATAGAAACCACTTCAAAATATGGCTGCTGCTTATCTTGTTAGTAATATATTTATTAATTTTGACAAGAAGAGTGAAAACATTTGTATTAATTATAAATTCTATATTACATAAAACAGAAGGAAAAACAGTTTTATTCATCATCTAATGCATTTGGTTTTGTATTTTTGAATTTTTATAACCTGTTACATCAAAATAAAATATTCATTTATAATTAAAACAAAATAATTTTTATTCTATACAATTAAAAATTTATTTTTATACTTTTAAATCTAGTTTAAAATAACAACGTTATAAATATTATTTGTTTACTTTTTATATCAGATAAAATATATGATAGCTGCTACTAAAATAACAAACGTATAACTGCAGAAATTTATAATTTTCGACAAATAACTGTCCTTAAAGAGTAAAGTACAGTTGATGTTTAAAGTACAATATTTAAAATATTAACAATTTTAGAGCAGTGTTTCTTAACCAGGACTGCGGAGTCGGAGTCGTGGAGTTTTGATGTTTTAGCCGGAGTCGGATGGTAAGGAAAAGTCGGAGTTGGAGTCAGTAGATTTTTACGTGACTTCCACAGCCCTGGCAGGGCTGTTGAGTCAGAGCCGGAGTCGTGGAGTTTTGGTGTTTTAGCCGGAGTCGGATGATAAGGAAAAGTCGGAGTTGGAGTCGGTAGATTTTTACGCGACTCCACAGCCCTGTTCTTAACCTAGCTTAGTCAGTAGTTTGTGTTTGGTGCACTCAAAGATTATAATTTGTATCTCCACAGTTTGAATGCAATGACTGTTAAATGATTAAAGTTTACTGGTTTGGATAGTATAAATTGTTATGTACTTTAAGATTTGTAATATAAAAGTGTGCGCCAATCATTAGATTGCAATCCACTTGTTGGCAAATTGTCTTATAGATTGTTTATATAAAAACTAATATAATTAGTAAGTGTTTAATTATATACACACTGATACTGCTATAGATACATTACTTGAAAGTAACATGTTAAGTGAGAATGCATTAAGCAAAGTTTCTATACAGCACCTGTTAACGACTTTTCCAAAATTGGATTATACAAAAAGAGTGATGCGTAATATAAAAATTTCAGCAGCAAGTTACTAGATTTTTTTAAAATTTGAGATGGCATTTTGGAAAAATTTTATAAGATACAAGCAATTATTTATTGTGACATTGTCACAATGCCAAGTTGCAATTTTTAATCATATTTTTTAAAATTTATTTAATTTAAACTGTATGCTCTCCACCTCAAATTAGTAGCGTCTTGCTCCTGTACATCATACTTTTCCTGTTAGCAACACAGTCGTGTTGGTCATCTAACTAACCTCTTTCAGGTGAAAATTTTTGAATTGAAATAACATGACTTCTGGTTTGCATCGGAAGTTTGTATATAGTTAATTGGAGCTTCTTGCTCCTAATCTTTCCATATCTGGTCTCGGCTTTCATATATCTAACTCCATTCTCGAAATTAAGGGTGAACGGATGATAATAGGAATTTATTGGTCTACAATTTTTTCAAATTGCAGTCCAAAAATCTTTATTTTAAAAGAACTTAAACCCCATATGAGAAACATTTTCATTAAGTTTTACCCCAATCAATATATGATCTGTAACCCTGCTCTATCGCCCCTCCCCCTTTAATAATGTACTTCAAAATTTAATTGTATTAATGCCCCTTATATACAAGTTACTATGACAAATTTTGTTTTTTTAATCTTTTCTCAATCCTAAGATATTAAACAAAATGGACAACAACACACGTATGCATATTCTAGGAATTATTTTCCTTTTTTTTCCACTTGTTTTGAGTTTGGAGGTCTCGAAACATCAAGATTTGCAATACTTTCCCATGTTATATACACATTATAACAGCCAGGTAAAATTGCCAATAATTAATAAACCATGTTAAAATGTGTAAACACGTTAAATAACCTGTATATTTTAAATTAAGTTTTAATTAAAGAAATCTTTCTTTAATTAACATTTTTGAGTTTATGAACTTACAATATGTTGTGTATGGTTTAAAGTGTGTCGTTGTGGAAACATTTTATTTAAAAGCACAATATTTCATTAATTTGAAGATTGTTTGCAAGAAAAATGTTTATGAAATTAATAATAAAATATTTCAATAAAAAATATAATTTCATTATTTTATCTTCAGAAAAAAATTGTTATTTTATATTTATTCATTTAAGTGTTATTCATCTACTTATTTATATACTTTTAATGTTTTTCTTTCCTTACTTAAATATTTTGACTGCAGTGTTTACATAGTCAAACTTCCTTCTGTTAATTTATATGTTTTTTTTTATTGAAATTTTTATTTTATTTAAATTATATTTATCTTGTATGATCATCGTCATAATACCGTTCGATTATTAGCTTAACTCATCGGCGACTCCGTTACGCCATCAAAATTCTACGAATGTTTGACCTGTCGTCGCAACGGCGAGCCTTTCTTACCGAATCTTCTTGGTTTGTCAACCGTAAAATACACTTAATAGCTTAGGTAAACTCGATACTGGAAAATGGAAATCGAATGTAGTAATTTAGTATGTGTTTGAGTTGGGATTTGTGAACTTTGGCATACTTTCCTGTGAATAGAAATTGGTTTTATAGATCACATTTACATTTCAGATTTTTCACTGGCGAGTTAAAGCAAACATGCAAGGAAATAATGAACTAAAAATTAATTTTTTATATTTATACAACTTCTATCTTTTCAAGATTTCAGCAACGGTAATAAGTTTTTTTTCTTTTTTAAATAAATAAATTGAAAACTGAAGTGAATGCTTTTATGTCATGCAACTATTTAAGTAGAAAATAATTTAAAGATTTGGCTTAATATTATCTATATTAAAGTGTTTCAAATTGAATTTTATTGCAACAATTATAGCATTGGTCTATTTTGATGGTGTTTCAGCCAAATCTTACGGTACAGTTTTTTATGATGTTAAAATGTGAATGTAGAGACTTGTAAATCTTGTGGATTTTTATTTCTTATGCGGCACTTTACAAATTGGATTGGTGTAATGTCGCTAATCCAAACCATTTTTGTTTACTTTTTCATTAAATATTTCAGCAAAAACATGTTTTCAATTGAAAGTTTACTACTGTTCATGTATGATTTATAAAATCAACATGTATTAAACATTTTAACATAAATTCTATATTGAATATACTGTAAAAAATTTTTAAGCATATACAGGAATACCTTGCCTTACGTCGGTAATTGGTTCCAGGAGAACGACTTAAGTCGAAAAACGACGTAAGTTGAATTTACTTGTCTCCGAATCTACTTGCCACTAGGCTAAACCATAAATTACCAATTCCCGTTCTGTATTTTATTTATTAATGCATTTTTAATAATATATGGTTAATAAGGATCTATTTTAAGCTTATAAACAAATAAATTTTAGTTTTTAATATAGTACAGAAAAAAGTAATTTAAATTTACGAATGCATGTACTGTAAATACAGTATATACTTGTAAATGTATATATTATAATATGATTTTATGTGCTTTAAACATTTTTCTAGTGANCAAAATTTCTGGAAAAAAAGCTTAATTTTCCTTCCAATAAAACTGAAAACTGACACTTAGTTCTTATTTTTTACTTTATTTAAATTCTTTTTTGAACATATCATAGTTCCTAAACTGTCCGATAGAGGGAGACACCATCAGAGTAAGTTGGAACGTGCCCAGTCACTAGATGCTTGTCAAGTATTTCAAGAGAATAATAATTTTTCACTTTTTATTTATGATAAAAACTTTGCAGAAACCAAACAATTTATTTTATGCAAAGAAAATGACATGGAAGTAAAAGAGTTTTTTGTTTTCTAAGTCAGGTTCCCTGCTGATTCTTTCAAAATACACATAAATACAATTAAAGCAACTTCAATATAAAAATGAATTACTCATCAACACAAGTAAAGTTGAATTTTTCTAATGACTTGAAGGGCCAAGGATATATTTTGAAATAACAACTTACATACAGTAGGATAGCACTGGCCTTGTAATCTCATATAAATATTTGCAAAATTTAAACTTTATTCTGAAAAGAACTAACTTTTTTATCACATATGTGAAACATTCTCTATACATGTTAAAAGCTGATTAAGATGCAATATCTAAAAGTATTTATAGCAAAGGTGGTCAAACCTTGATACGATAGGAACCATAAATCACCTATCGGAAATTTTAACTGGCGAGGTAAACATTTGTTTATCTTCTTTACAAATGCAGCTTCCTTAGCTTTCAGTTCACTGTTTGAGGTTAAGTTGCAATTTATGCTTACAATCTGTATATATATAAATATTAGACTTCATAATAGAAAACTTACAAAAATATTACATATGTGAAAATAGTATGTACCAAATTTAAAAAAATTAATTGTATACATATATGGAGGTTTCAGTAAGGGTCTATAAGAGCTACAGTTAGTGCACTGTGGACTTAGAGGTTGGTGTAAGCTTAACAAATTGATATAAAAATAATTTTTATATCATCTGTTTAATTATTAAAATTATAACTATGAAGATGACTGTTGAAGAGTTGTTGATATATTATCCATCATATTGCTATCAAATTGTTTTTTGTATATAAATGAAGTCACTGAATATAATGGCCACTTTGGTAAGATGTGAATCTTTATTTTTTGAGAATCTGGCTTTTAATCCAATCTATACCTCCATAATGTATGGAAAATGGATATTAAAGTTATTCAATTGTAATATCTCATGTTTTTATTTTTGGTTAAGAATGACAATGGTGATTTTTTTCATTTTTTATAATAATTAATATTTTTGTTAGCTATATTATCATGGATAGTGAGAGCCAAGGCCTCATATTGCCTAAGATGTCCAATCTTACTGGTTCATCATGGTTCAGATCTATTTTTAAGCTAGGTTCACACTGTTATAGGAACAAATGAAACAAATAATCATCAAAGTAAAATGTTGTTTGATTTTTAACTACATGACACAGCCTGAGTTTGAACATGATTGTCTGAAAAGACTTTAAACACTAGTTGTGAAAAGCAGTGGCATGCTGTCCAGGGAAGCTGTGGAAGTGCTGCTTCCCTTGTATTTTCTAAAATAAATACATGTTCGATTATTTTCATATTTTAATGTACTCTGAATTAATTTAAATTAATATTTTATTATAACCGCATTATGTATCTTATTACAAATTTCTATATTACATGTGAAAAAAATAAGATTGCTATTGTATATTTGAATATAAATTCATATATGCATATTCCCAATAGAAGTGCTGTATTTGTGCATGTGCTTTACAGAGCACCAACCTCATGCAATTTAGTTTGTGGATTCTATACACCAAAATATCGTATAACGCTTCCAATGATTCTATCCAGGGCCGTGCTGGCTCTGGATAGAATCATTGCAAAGCTTCCTTATCATCAAATGTCACCACATACCACTGGTAAAAAATCATTTAGTCAAATGAATAGAAGTTTGGCAAAAGTTGAGATGTTTTCAACTCTTATCAAACTGGTTAAACAGTCACCAAAAGGAAGCAAACTGGCTGTTTGTATCTACTTTGTAGCAGATCATATACCAATGTAAATTTATGTTTAATAATGAAAATAGTTCATTATATAGCCTTACTGCACTAAGGCCTTATGTTTGATTAATTAGCAATGTTTTATTATGCAATAATTAGCATTATTAATCAGTCTTGAACTATAAGCTTAATGGTTTGAATCTGATGCATGCTGCGACTATGGTTGGATTCAAACCATTGTTACATTTTTGTGCTGTATCACCCGCTGACACCGGCAAAACACTAAACTCAACACTTCGCCTCGCCCCCACTCCCTTACCTCCAGCTACTGTGAAAACGGGATTTGCATGGCAACAATAACATTAAATAATCTGCGTTTAAAATCTTCTCGGATATGACATACCCAATCTCACTCACGCCGGGTTAAATATGTAGAGTGGATGTTACGTCAACAATTTTACTGATTCTGGTTCTGCCTGAAGATGACATTTATAAATACGTCAAAAGCACTCGCAGGATATTAAAACATTTCTTAAAATGTTTTTTTATGCCTTTTTATGTGAATTTTTCTCTTGAATCATCATAAACTATTTTGGAAATGTTGTTATACTTATCCTTCATTAAATTTGTTAAAATGAAGTAGATTAGTTGTGTTTAAACTTAAAATTTTTTTTTCCATTTGTACTATATCTATATTAGATTAAATATATTGCCCAAACCACTGAATAAAGTGATAATCCTTTATACAAGCCAGTCTTTTTATAGAGGGGTAAAATCCTAGATGCAAAATTAATCTAATTAAAAGCTAGAGATAAGCATCTATTACAGTCTGTTTGAACTAATTTATAGAAGCTTTCTGTTTAACAAATTTAATTATATCCTAACTAAAATTATGAGGTTATTAACTACTATGTAATAGTGTTACATACTGAAGATTTAATTTATATTTATATTTACTCAGCAAATTGTGTAGTGGATGTTTACGAAGTTATTTCACAATTACATATTGTTTTATTATTGAACATTGTCTTTTTATTGCTTATTAATAATGATTAGTAATGTTACCATATTACTGTATTGCATTTAATATTTTTAATTTGTTGCTTTATAATAATTTATTTCTAAGAAATTCCTTCAGCTTCTTATGCCCGTTAGTCCATGATGACATTGGGAACATTTCAGTATACATTGGTGAACTGTTCAGTACTAAATATGTTTCTGATATTGCATTGATAATGCTGAAAACTGGGTTAGGTGTGTTCAGTGTCTTTATATACTGTTTCTGATATTTACCAAAGAATCCATTGGTGCAATGACCAATACATATTCCATTTGTCAGGTTGTGAATATGGCAAGCTCTTATGAAACAGTGTAGCCATCTTTATGGTCATTTGGTTTGTCGATGAGTGCAGTTGCCAATACATGGTAGGCATGACATGAGTAACATGAGTATCATCCAGCAATGTGTGACATGATGGATGCATGAATATCTGAGAACACCACAACATCTGTAGTGGAAGTAGATCGCATTGGTGCAAGACAGAGTGCACAGTGACTGGCAGATTTACTGAATGATCCCATCAGGACCTGTTGGCATGTGGCCCATGTGTCCCATGGCTTGTGACATCCTAAGCTTCCTGTTACCATCAATGGGTGAATCTGTATTCACCCAAACCATTTGTAGCAAGTTGCTTGAAGTCAGGCTGCATGCACTGCAACTGCTTGACACAGAGCTGCATATATATGTACACTTTGTGTTCATAAACTCTGTTTCTGTTAAGCAGTCTGTCCCTTTACCACATTACTATCAGTGGATGCACTGGGCAGGGTCTCCCTTATCTAGGGGAGTGAGACCTTGTTGACCATTAATGTTTGAGCAATACTTTCAATGGTAGAGCATTCTAGTGCAGTACAGGCTGCACACAAAACAGTATGGCAATGTAAGAGGGTTGGACTTCAGAGCGAGGAAGGTTGGTCCCCATTGGTAGTATCACCAGAGCCTGAGCATTTAACTCGGGTCCTCAGTGACTGTTAGGTGCCCAACCTTCCTATGATTAAGATACAGTCTATACTCTGTAGTGCCATTTGGCAGAGCAGGGACAAATTTACGTATAGTTGTTATATGAGGTTATATGAGGACCACATTACTAAACCAAGAAAAAACTACAAATTCTCATTTTTTGATGTTTAGTGCTGCATTTGATTTAGTGTTAATTTTAGAGAAACACAATGTTTGACTTTATAAACTTTTTAACATTATGTGTAGGCAATGGTCGTTCGGTGCTACAATCCTTGTCTAGTCGAATAGTCGAGTAGTAGAGCTCTTGTCGTACACACCTGAACTGTCTCGTGGCAGGTCGAAAAAGTGTGGGAATCTGTCGAAGTGCTGACGTCATCCTGTCGAGGCCCTCTGATGGCGACTGTAGGCGTTAGCGCCTCAGTACTCCCCGTGAGTGTTAACGATACTTCAGGTTGTCCGGACAGTACTTGTCGTCCGGAGCGGGTTGTGACCGGTGGTTGGAGATGGACGTATTATCTCGGGAAACTCGCTCAGTAGTCGGTGATAAGAAGAATTGCTGGCAATAGTTCGTACTGACGGTGTAGTGATACTGAGAGTATGTCCTTGGCTGACCAGTTTCGTTGTCGAGTTGATGAGACGTTTGCTGTGAAGGTCTGGGAGAAGTCCATAATGAGATGAAAAATCAGCACCGATCAATGGTTGTGTGACGTCGGCTACAATGAATCACCATGTAAAGTTTCGTCAAAGAGAGAAGTCTGGCGTAATTGTTGCGTAGCCGTATGTCTTGATTGCTGTGCTGTTTGCTGCAAAGAGTTGATAGTCTTCTACGCAGCACTTTGGAAGGCGTGAAGCTGGATAAATGGAGACATCGGCGCCAGTGTCGATTAAGAATGCAACTTTGGACGTATGATCCGAGATGAATAAGCGACGGCTTAAATTTTTGGAATCAGTCGCCGTCTCTACTGACTCCTGTTCTCCTTTCCCATTGAACAAGGTGGTCAGCAGTATCGGGCATTCGTGCCAAATTTTGCATGGTACCAGCAGATATTGTTTGGGAAGGTGTTAGTTGGGGAGCGTCGATCGAGTCTTCCACAGCTCGAGGAACGGTGGCAAGGTGGAGAACGGCCATATTGTCGTGACATCTCGGAAATTTGTTTTGAGAGTTTGGTGATTTGCACTTCTAGCGCAGCGATTCTGAGATCGACCATGGCAGAGGCCGTAGACGTGGCGGAGATATTCGATGTCGAGGGGTACAATTTGCTAAGGCAGTCGGCGATCTTAGCAAGCGATTCGAGTGTGCCCTTGGATACGGTTAGTATCTTCTGTATATCTGTGGGAAGACGGGACAACCAAATGCTTCTGAGTAGGTCCTCCGTAACCGTATGACCTGCGAGGGTTCTTAAGTGTCGAAGGAATTGCGATGGCGTGTGGTCGCCAAGCTCTTCAGTATGTAGAAGCTTTTCGAGACATTGGGCTTTGGACTGGGACATGCGGTCGATCAGTGCCCGTTTAATTGCTTTGTACTTGTCGGTATTTGGAGGAGCAGCCGAAATGTCCTGAACTTCGGTAGCCATACGTTCCAATAAACTCGCGACTATGTGGCTATATTTCGTTTCATCGTAGGATATATTGGCGAGGACAAATTGGCTCTCCAACTGGGCGAACCAAAGTGCTGGGTTCTTGGACCAAAATGGCGGAAGCTTGACAGCCACGTGGCCAACCACGGGTTCGCTCATTTTGTCACGTATCTGGTAAAATATTTCTGTTCTCCAAGCAAATTCATGAATTCGATAAGTTCTAACGTTCAGCTCACCAATGTAGGCAATCGTTGTTCGGCGCTACAATCCTTGTCTAGTCGAATAGTCGAGTAGTAGAGCTCTTGTCGTACACACCTGAACTGTCTCGTGGCAGGTCGAGAAAGTGCGGGAATCTGTCGAAGTGCTGATGTCATCCTGTCGAGGCTCTCTGGTGGCGACTGTAGGCGTTAGTGCCTCATTATGAATTGATGGCTCTTTTAGATCCATTACAGCAAAACTGTAACTAGACATTCTGAAATGTTTGACAGAAAAGATATGAAAGTAGTAGGTATATGTAGTGTTGCAAAAAGACACTTTCAAGCCCTATCAATACCTATAGATATTAAGATAAATACCAAATGAATAGCCAGACATTTTTACCAGGTTATTAAAGCTAAGCAATTATTTAGCTTTAATTAAAGATTTATTCAGTTATAACCTGAAAAGATTGTGGCTTTTTAGGTAGACAATTTTTTCAATATAGAGGTATTTGACTCTATTAATAAGTTATAATTCAATAGTTTTACTTTCCCAACTGTTATAATGTAGGAAGGTATTGTAATTGTGTCAAATTTTACCGCCTGAAGTTTTAGCAAATCTCAATGTTTTGAGACCCCAAACCCAAAAACTTAAAAAAATTCTGTGTTTGAGAGTGTGTTTTTCATTTATGTCAGGTTGGGGTAAAGAGTAAAAAATGAAATTTGGCATGGTAACTTGTATATAGGAAGCAGTGATGCTATTAAATTTTGGAGTATGGAACTCAAAGTGGTGGAGAGAGGGAGGAAGTTCACAGATCATACCTTGACTAAGGTAAGACTCGTTAAAAATTTTTAAGTTCTTTTGAAATGATGAAGATTTTTGTTTTACAAAATTTTTCCAAAATGGTACTCCAAATTTAAAAAAATACTAGCAACACGTTGCGGCATATTTTTGACAGCTCTTGACTGTTTAAATTTCCTGTAATTTAAACAGTCCCGAGCTTAAATTTAAAGTCAGTGCAAAAGTAGCATTCCATTAATCTTAGTTTATTCTGCTTCAATTCCAATCTCTCATCATTAACACATTCTTCCATCCTCTTCCTTTGCTCAAGATATATTAAAAATAAAAATTTATAATAATTTTATTTACTATTATAAGAAAATTTAGCGTAACTTTGTCCGCTTCCTTTCTTGTTATTTTTTTTAAACCAAGTGAAAGGTATTTCAAATATTAAATAGATGAAATTTAAATAAAAGGATTAATCTGTTTAAGTTGACATCTTTCGGTAATTAATTTTGTCGGGAGGAAAATGAAAATTTCTCGTACGATAGAAACATTCAAAACAGAAATTCCTAGATGAGATTATGATATAAAATTATGCTAATATAATAATAATTATTTATGTAAATTCTCGTTAAATTTGCATCGGATCACATAAAATTCTTAATAAATCTTTAAGCATTTTAATACTTACACATCAAACATTTTATATGATTGTTAAGTTATTTTATTTTAAAACACTTTTAATTAATTATTAAGCATAGTAACAAATTAAATATTCCAGAAATTCATTAAAAAAGAGCATTATAAAGAATCACTATATTCAGTTTTTTTTATTTAATAATTAAAAAATTACATAAAAATATTAAGTTTGGCTTTTTCTAGAGTAAAAAAGAATGTGGAAAATTAAATTAAAAACATTAGTTTATAATTTAAATACTCATGTAACCAGTTAAAAATTCAATGGCATGTATAATTAATTTAAAACATGCATATTTATTTTATAGTATATATATATATATAAAAAAACAATGTATTTTTACAAATATATTTTAAAGTTTAAAAAAAATATATATATATATTATATATTTTCCATTTGTATGTACTGTAAATAAGGTGAACTTGGTCAATTCTGTGTTTAATGGAACTCCATTTGCTTTGCACCTGTTTCGGTAATCAAACGTTTTAGCACCTTTGGTTGCTAAGCAACGTTCCTCGATCTTCCATTCGGGTTATCAAAGGGCACTTTTCGCTTTAGAAACACTTTTTTTTTTTTCTTCTTCCCTCTCTTCCTTTTTATTTTCCTCCTATCCTCATCCCAGATGGGACCGACGGTTGCTACGTAACAGCATCATTTATACCTGTAAAGACAGGTATCCTTTAATAATTCTATAGAATTCTTCGCTATTTTCGTAACCGTAGGCTCTCGTTCGACTTGTTACGCTTCTTACTTCTATTTTAATATAGCGTAACATAGTTTACTCGAGGTGGAAACGGTAGATAAACGATTTAAATAACAATCGTAAGCCCATCTCTGGTTTCTCGTCCCTTGGCTTTATTAATGGACTGTTCTCCATCGACCCGAACCAACGTCTCCCACATCTCACCTAGCATGTCAGACAACCAGACGAGTCGGCTGGTCGGCTTGTGATGAAGAAACTCTAAATATATATATATATATATATTTATATAGCAGCTAAAAGATGGAGAAGAGTGACAAGAAATCAAGTCGTTTCTCGTTTCGTAGAAGGCCTAAGAGTATAAGTGTCGATCGTGGAAAAACCGATTATTCAGAAACTAATTTAGTTAAAGCTGATAACCTGTTGTATATCAGGTAAGATGCTCGATACAGTTAACAATAGAAAATACCTTTAAATCGGCTTAGAAGTAGGGAAGAACGGGAAATCCGATGCCGTCGCGTATAACCCGCACTTAAGAGAGCGCAACATTAAAAGGAGGAAAAAAAATTTTAAAATACACAAAAACGCAATTTTCTTGTTTGTTTACGTCAATTACTTCGATTTGCATAAATTGGCCATGTTTTATTTTTATGTAATACGATCTGACGTTAATTATTTAAAGCGTAATTCTAATTAAGTTCCTCTTCGTTCCGAAACGAATTACGTGCAATTTTTTTTTCTTTTTGTTTGCTTCTTTTTTAATGACTATTACTGCAAATGGACTTTTGTTGTTAACTACGCACGATCGATGATTTTTACAAACGAATCCCCCTTTTTTTTCTCTGTTATGCTGGGTTATATATCATTCAAAACGTTAAAGACTAGAGTTAGCCAAGCGTGCTTTTAAACTATCTTCCTGTATTTTCAATTAGATCTGTGGCTAGTTTATTTTTAGGGATTTCTATACACGCTCCGGGGATGAAGCCATATTTATCGAGCGATGTAGTAATTTAGGGGAAATTCCCCCATCATTTTACACCCCCGAAATCACACCACCACTGTAAAAACCGTATTATTCAACGCGCTGCTAACGACTGACAATGTAAAAAAAAAATAATGATTAAAATTAGTTAATTAGTAAATTAATTTTATCAATATCATTAGTTTGCAATTTAGAGTATTTTAATTAGAAAACCGAGCACCCCCCACAAAATTCATCAAGCGATAATCTCCAGTTTAGTTCAGTAATCTAGGTATATGATATTATTACAACCTGTTATTTATCGACACGACAACAAACAGCAAATTAAATCGATTTGGATTATGTTCGGGAGACACTCCGCAGTCGTTTTACTCAACACAATCGAAATATATACCGTTTAGTCATATTTAACTCGCTAGTTGCCGTTTTAGCGCCACCGTCGCTCCACGGATTCAAATTCTTATAGAAAAATTGATATTTCTAGAACGGAACGCTTATTAGAAGCGATTAAAAGAGAAATTTTGATTGGTTTATGGAAAAATCAAACGATTTTAATCTTTAACTAAGGAATATATGAAAAGTCGTAGGAGAGCGAGTTAGAAATGTCGAGTCCGATTAGAACTGAAAGAAAGTTTTGTACATTTTATTACTAATTTTCTTTCAGTGTGAAAGCTTTAATTATGCTTAAAATATTCGCTTATGGGTTTTGTTGCCATGGCGACTTGCTAAAGGAAATTTTCGTACGTTTGCATTTATCTATACTTTCATTTCTATCATCATCGCCATTTACCTCTGCGGAAATTAACGGACCGTTTCTGTTATAATTAGCAACTGAAATGTTGACTTTTGTGCTTATAAAATTGGTATATATATATCTATTTTTGGGCATGTTCATTATTAAATTTAACTCTTACATCTGCAATTTTTCAGTATCGATTATATGTTAACTGCATCTGTTACTCCCACTACATAAACGCGTGTGAGTAAACATATTTTCTCTACTTTAACTGCCGCGTATTCATATTAATAGACGTTTCTTCAAACTATTTTTGCATAATCATCGCCATTTTTCATTCTTGCTTTTTGTATTTCACTTTCTTCCTTAATTCTAACGCGCACGTAACGTTAAGAAAATCGAGCCTTTCCGTCACGAAATTCCAGAAGAAAACTGCCAAATCCACTCTACGAACTCGGAAGTCGTAGGTAAAATGGCGGAAATTCAAAAAAAGAAATTGGAGCGATTCTATTGGTCTTCCCCCCAGTGAAATCGATGACGAAATGGGTAATGCGAAAATTTGAATTTGGAGTCTTTGTGATTGGTTTGTTTCGAAAACCATTGCACTGTGGGTAATTATAAAAATTCGAAAATTTGTATATAAGCCTTGTGATTGGTTTATTTTGAAATCTATTTCAAAATTAAAAAAAAATTAACTTGAAATAATTGATGACATGAAACAAGTGCTAATTTAAACCGTCCAATCCTTTTCTTTCGCGGATCGCATACCAGAATTTTATAACCTATAGAAATACGTTTTATAACAACACCAGAAAAAAATTTTAAAAAGTCGATAAAAGTTAATTAATCATTTAGCTGGTTGCGTTTATTATTATAATTAGTTTTAAAGTAGATGAGCGCTCTTAATAACCTTTCATCGAATTTTTAATTAGAGAAAAAGAGTGATTTTATGGTCTCCACAAGTTTTATTGATTATATATCAGCATTTTTTCTTGATCAAGAAGGAATTTTTAATTCTTAATATCCGATAAAAATCACTGTTTGGTACTAAAAATTTATCTTTCTGGCTGTTTTTTTAATTAGAAATTTGAAAAATTTACATTTTTCAGTTGAAAACTATGCTTTTTTTAATGTTTTACATGCAAAATAAACATGTTATTGGGCTTTGTCACGGTTTGAGGATCCGAAAAGTACAGTCGACCCCCTATAACACTGTTGATAATTCCGTTTTATATGAATTCCATGTTGTAAGAGTCACTTATATTTTACAAATACATGAACCGTTCATAGCCTGACACACGTATTTGTAAAATCTGAGTGACTCGTACAACATGGAATTCATATAAAACGGAATTATGAACAGTGTTATAGGAGGGGTCGACTTGTATATAACTCTTCCTTCAATAAGAGGAAATACATGTAAGAACTCAAATAGAAATGCGAATAAAGTATATATGCTGTCAGTATCCTGCAAACATTAGAAATATTTTCAATTTTAAAATTCATTTCTGCCTTTGTGGCGATTATTTCATTTTGTGACGAGGCAAATCTCCGAATTTTAATAAAATGGTATTAAATTAATTATTTTGGACTTAATGAATGGAAAAGGCACGGAAACTATGTTCGCTTCCACCTGTGCATTTTATAAATAATTTCTGTTTTAATGTATTTTGTCCCCCCTTTTAACTGAAATTAACTTGTTTAATTTTAGTTGCAAGATAATTTTTGATGGTCTAATTTAATTAAATTGCAGTTAGATGAATTTTTCTGATATTTTTTAAACTTTTATATATACTTTCTCTGCATAAAAATATAGTTTTTATTGCTTTATTTTTATTTTTATAAGGAAAAGTTTAACAGTTGTAGAAATTTGGGAATAAAACAAGAATAGAAACAGACAGAGTGATATATTTTTTATGAATTTAATCAGAGAAGTGGAATTTTCTTACAGCAACAACATACTTATTGATAAATTTCTTGCAAAAATATATGTTGGATTGATAAAATTTGGATTTTTAGTAGAATATTCCTGTATAATTTAATTAAAGAACTTCAGTTATAGGAAGTTACTTTCTAATAATTTAAATGGATTTTTATTAAGTATTTTAATAATTTTAAGAATTAAAATACAGTAAAATGTTAGCTACGTAATAAAAGGCAAACTTATTGTTGACAAGTACTCGTGTTTAAATTCAGTCCATGCCCCTATAATTTTTTGTAGTTTTTATGGATTTGGGCATTGTTTCCTATCCCACATACATGCCAACCTTTTGGATACGATGCCAACCAGCATTTGTAATGGGTGATGTTGTGTATTGCCGTGTAATTCTAAGGTTGTGCTTCTTGTTAACCAATCAATCAATAATTAAAGTATTTGTTTAAATATATAAAATTAATATAAATAAATATAACAGTAAAAACTAATAACTGTTTTAAAATACGTAGGAAAGTAAGCTTCTAGCTTTTAAAACATTGGTTCTTAACCTTTACGAGTTTATACGCCATTCATATACTTTTTATTAAGTGGAACATTAGCATCAATATATTCAAAAATCAATAAGCAATTTCATATTTACTATTCTTATGAAACAATGGAGCATTAATCTAATAAACTTCATTGTATTGAATAAAATAGTAAACATGGAATTGTCTATGAATAAAGTAATATTCTGTAGTACATTGGAATAAATTTGCAATAAAAACTTAAATATTGTGTTTTTATGGAACACTCGGAGTGAGTTAGTGGAGAATGAAGAAGCAGAATGAAAGAATTGGATGTTTTGAAATAATAACTTCAAATTTTTTTAGCCTGTTTCTACGTTCTCCATCATAGTCACAATGAATGATACTTTTGGTCATATTTTGCTTGTAATGCAAAGCAGAAAGATCTTCACATCTATAGGAGATCCTTCAGATGTGAAGGTGAGTTTTCTAGAATAGAATATACATGATGATTTGAGGCTTCTATCTACAGAACAGAGCAAGAAAAACTTGTGATGTGTAGAAAATTAAATGTTTCATCTATAAACAGAAAAAGGTCAAATAATTTAGTAGAACTATTACATCAGCAAACTTTTTAAATTATGTAAATTATCATTCTTGTCATTAATGTTTTTTATTTCATTACATTAATGAAGTGAAATTGCATCAAATGGTAATTTTAAATTGCTTTTCTTAATTTTTGAATAATTAAATTATAATGTTGTTCTCTTTTTTTTTCCTCAGTCAGGAAGAAGCCATTAATATTGATAAAGAACTATTCAATGAATATTGCTACAGCGTCGACCAGTTGATGGAATTGGCGGGATTGAGTGTTGCTACAGCAATTGCAAAAACTTACCCTCGTTCAAACATGGGCAAAGGTGGCACGGTGTTGATATGTTGCGGACCGGGTAATAATGGAGGTGACGGACTCGTCTGTGCCAGACACTTAAAGATGTTTGTAAGTAATATTTTTATGATATTATATAAACTGTTAGAAAATATAGGATTAGAAATGATTCAGTTAAATGTAATGAGAATTATATAATAAAAGAAATATATAATGATTGACTGTTTCATTATAAGAATACTGCTTTACAGCTTTGAAAATGTGTTTTTCTAATATTTTGGTTTGATTTGTATAGTCTTTTATTATAATTGTAAAATGGTTATGGTATGAGAAATTTTTGTACATGGTCTTCCACAATTTTAAATAACTGTAATTATGTTAATTATTATCTAAGAAGTATGTGACAAATACTGATCAATGGAATAATAACTGTTGGAGTTTCATTTCCCATCTGCATTCAAATGTGTTGTTAACTACTTCTAGGAAGCATCGTAAACAAAAATGGCAACTTTGTAACAGAGAAGGTGTTTTATGTTCTGCAGTTTGCAAACTTGGAATCGTTTTGTGATCTCCTGGAACTGTTGTTATCACTAAAGAATGTTTGTCTTATGTGGTGGATCGCTTTGAAATTGTCTGCAAAAGTTATATTGCACAATAATGAATAGCATTCATTTTGGATGACACGGTACTTAAGTGATTCTCAATCTTTTTTTCGTCATGTTTAACTTTTAATAATTTAAAAATTTGGCAGCACACTTGGTTACTTTGGACAACCGGCGACATCATAACAGTGACTTTTAAACACAGTTGGTTATTTTCTCTAGGAAGGTAGAACCGATTAAACTACTAGTCTGACGTCACTTATGTATGGGTATTCGCAGTGGCAACACACTAAAGTGCCACAGCACAGTGGTTGAGAATCATTGCTGTACTTCTTCAAGAAATGTACAGAATGGTCAGAAAATCTGCATGTGTGACATTGTCTTTAGTGTCTCCCAATTATAGAATATATCTGATAGATTCAGTGTAAATCAGCGCAGATATAATATGTAATCTTTTCAAAACCTAAATGTAACAATATGTAGCAGCTTATTTTAGGGCATTATTAAAGAGAAAATTTATCAACTCTGCCTTAAAATTGTCAAAAACTTAAAAACGGTTATTATGATTGCTCTAATAACTTTGCATTATCAATATCAGAACATGGAAGATGTCTAAATGAACCTAAGAAAAAGACTGAAGTTTAAACAGTAAATAGGAGTTACAGATAACTTCTAATTAGAACGAATAGAGTCTTCATAGAAACTGTATATATGAGTGGTCCGAATTCTCATGATTTTTTGTGAATAATTTATGCTGGAGTTTGTTTATCCTCATCATCCATGGCCAACTTCAAATAAAATGACATATAAATAAATGACATTTCTTAAAAGCTTACATTGTTTATATACATACATAAAGTCTGCAGCTAAATAGAATGACAATGAATCTGAATCCTATGAGCAGAGTACCACAAATGTCTATCAATCGTAGCTTTCATACTGAGACTCAACCAATCTTTTATGTTCTTGAACAATTATTTACTGATAAAAAGTTCTTAAATCATAATAGCAAAATAAATTTTGTTATTATGATTTAAGAAAATAAAGAAGAGAAAATTTAATTTTATTCAGAATAAATTAATTAAGATTCTTATCTGAAGTATAGTGACTATCCACTATCAAGTGGAAGGATTAGAAAGAACTATGAATAAAGTCAAAAGTAGCAACTCCAAGAAAGACTAATAACACTGGAGGAGGAGGAGAAAATAATATAGATTATTGTTTTTTATAATTTTTATTTACTTAGAATATGATGTAGACTTAGAAGTTGGCTATATAGAATTTTGGCCGTATGAAGTTTATAGATTATATATGCAGATCAGTTATTTATATATTAATATTTGTGATGTATGTGTAATAAATATTTGGGTGTGATTATATTTAACACTTATCACAAGTTAAATTTGATGATCAAATGCTGTTATAAGATCTCATAAGGCCTGATAAATGTGGTATTGGAAATGATGCAAAACTATTGTTTTATTTATAATAGATTATGATTCTATTAATGTTGTTTAAAATATCATAGTTAATTTGGATATTATTAGTATAAAATTGAGAAAATTGTCCTATAATCCTCACAATTTTTTAAATTGAGAGTAATTTATTTCTTAATACTAATATTAAATTTTTATTGAGAAGAATTATATAAAATTTTAAAAACAAAGTATTGTTTTGTTTGTTTTAAAGATTGTTAACTTAAATTGGCAAATTTATTTTGGAGTTTTTACAATTGATTTGCATTTTTTGTAGCTTTGCAAAGTTATATTTACATCTCCTTCTCATTTTTCCAGCATTATTAATCACACTTTGTGTGTTTACTAATTTTCTTCCTAAAAATTGCTCTCTCTTTTGCTAATCCTCCCTAATCTGGGCTTGGGACTAGCCCGATTCATCAAGCTTTGGTTGGATTCAGATAACGGCACTTGACAACGTTATTATTTCTAAGTGGAATACTATCTGGGTCCTTCACTACACAACTTCAGTGATCTGTAAACTGCTGTTTTCAATACCTGCAAAGTTATATTTATATAAATAAAAGTGTAATAAATGAGCAGATTTAAGTAAAATTTCAATCCAAGTATTCTACTGCTGAAATGGTCTTTGCTCAGATCTTTAAACCTAAAAATTATAAGCAAAATTCATCCGTAAATTCCAACTTTACAGTATTAAATAATAAGAAAATTGATTAAAAGTTTGAGAGTTTTGTTGCTTTGGGTCTTTTCTTTTCATTTGTAAATTCCACTTTGCAGTATCATAGGAAAATACACGATGCTGAGCTACAAAATCGATCTGAAGCTGCGAGAAATTTCAAAAATTTATATTTTCTGATGTAGTTCTTTAATGGTAGTTACTCAAATTTTTAAATTATCAAGGAGTCGGGAAGATATGATTCTATAAAAAAAATTAAAAATTTAAATAAAAGTATTTTTATGTTTCATTTTTGAATTCTAATGCAAAATATAGTTTAAAAAGTGAACTTTAAATAGTGTTTTAAAATATTTTGTTATTAAAATGTGAGTATTGAATTTTATTCATCAATTTTGAGTCTTTAGAAGAAGGGTTTTTTTAAGTGTATTCTGTGAATTCTGTATGCCATCACTCAAAAGTTATCAATAGAAACCACTTCAAAATATGGCTGCTGCTTATCTTGTTAGTAATATATTTATTAATTTTGACAAGAAGAGTGAAAACATTTGTATTAATTATAAATTCTATATTACATAAAACAGAAGGAAAAACAGTTTTATTCATCATCTAATGCATTTGGTTTTGTATTTTTGAATTTTTATAACCTGTTACATCAAAATAAAATATTCATTTATAATTAAAACAAAATAATTTTTATTCTATACAATTAAAAATTTATTTTTATACTTTTAAATCTAGTTTAAAATAACAACGTTATAAATATTATTTGTTTACTTTTTATATCAGATAAAATATATGATAGCTGCTACTAAAATAACAAACGTATAACTGCAGAAATTTATAATTTTCGACAAATAACTGTCCTTAAAGAGTAAAGTACAGTTGATGTTTAAAGTACAATATTTAAAATATTAACAATTTTAGAGCAGTGTTTCTTAACCAGGACTGCGGAGTCGGAGTCGTGGAGTTTTGATGTTTTAGCCGGAGTCGGATGGTAAGGAAAAGTCGGAGTTGGAGTCAGTAGATTTTTACGTGACTTCCACAGCCCTGGCAGGGCTGTTGAGTCAGAGCCGGAGTCGTGGAGTTTTGGTGTTTTAGCCGGAGTCGGATGATAAGGAAAAGTCGGAGTTGGAGTCGGTAGATTTTTACGCGACTCCACAGCCCTGTTCTTAACCTAGCTTAGTCAGTAGTTTGTGTTTGGTGCACTCAAAGATTATAATTTGTATCTCCACAGTTTGAATGCAATGACTGTTAAATGATTAAAGTTTACTGGTTTGGATAGTATAAATTGTTATGTACTTTAAGATTTGTAATATAAAAGTGTGCGCCAATCATTAGATTGCAATCCACTTGTTGGCAAATTGTCTTATAGATTGTTTATATAAAAACTAATATAATTAGTAAGTGTTTAATTATATACACACTGATACTGCTATAGATACATTACTTGAAAGTAACATGTTAAGTGAGAATGCATTAAGCAAAGTTTCTATACAGCACCTGTTAACGACTTTTCCAAAATTGGATTATACAAAAAGAGTGATGCGTAATATAAAAATTTCAGCAGCAAGTTACTAGATTTTTTTAAAATTTGAGATGGCATTTTGGAAAAATTTTATAAGATACAAGCAATTATTTATTGTGACATTGTCACAATGCCAAGTTGCAATTTTTAATCATATTTTTTAAAATTTATTTAATTTAAACTGTATGCTCTCCACCTCAAATTAGTAGCGTCTTGCTCCTGTACATCATACTTTTCCTGTTAGCAACACAGTCGTGTTGGTCATCTAACTAACCTCTTTCAGGTGAAAATTTTTGAATTGAAATAACATGACTTCTGGTTTGCATCGGAAGTTTGTATATAGTTAATTGGAGCTTCTTGCTCCTAATCTTTCCATATCTGGTCTCGGCTTTCATATATCTAACTCCATTCTCGAAATTAAGGGTGAACGGATGATAATAGGAATTTATTGGTCTACAATTTTTTCAAATTGCAGTCCAAAAATCTTTATTTTAAAAGAACTTAAACCCCATATGAGAAACATTTTCATTAAGTTTTACCCCAATCAATATATGATCTGTAACCCTGCTCTATCGCCCCTCCCCCTTTAATAATGTACTTCAAAATTTAATTGTATTAATGCCCCTTATATACAAGTTACTATGACAAATTTTGTTTTTTTAATCTTTTCTCAATCCTAAGATATTAAACAAAATGGACAACAACACACGTATGCATATTCTAGGAATTATTTTCCTTTTTTTTCCACTTGTTTTGAGTTTGGAGGTCTCGAAACATCAAGATTTGCAATACTTTCCCATGTTATATACACATTATAACAGCCAGGTAAAATTGCCAATAATTAATAAACCATGTTAAAATGTGTAAACACGTTAAATAACCTGTATATTTTAAATTAAGTTTTAATTAAAGAAATCTTTCTTTAATTAACATTTTTGAGTTTATGAACTTACAATATGTTGTGTATGGTTTAAAGTGTGTCGTTGTGGAAACATTTTATTTAAAAGCACAATATTTCATTAATTTGAAGATTGTTTGCAAGAAAAATGTTTATGAAATTAATAATAAAATATTTCAATAAAAAATATAATTTCATTATTTTATCTTCAGAAAAAAATTGTTATTTTATATTTATTCATTTAAGTGTTATTCATCTACTTATTTATATACTTTTAATGTTTTTCTTTCCTTACTTAAATATTTTGACTGCAGTGTTTACATAGTCAAACTTCCTTCTGTTAATTTATATGTTTTTTTTTATTGAAATTTTTATTTTATTTAAATTATATTTATCTTGTATGATCATCGTCATAATACCGTTCGATTATTAGCTTAACTCATCGGCGACTCCGTTACGCCATCAAAATTCTACGAATGTTTGACCTGTCGTCGCAACGGCGAGCCTTTCTTACCGAATCTTCTTGGTTTGTCAACCGTAAAATACACTTAATAGCTTAGGTAAACTCGATACTGGAAAATGGAAATCGAATGTAGTAATTTAGTATGTGTTTGAGTTGGGATTTGTGAACTTTGGCATACTTTCCTGTGAATAGAAATTGGTTTTATAGATCACATTTACATTTCAGATTTTTCACTGGCGAGTTAAAGCAAACATGCAAGGAAATAATGAACTAAAAATTAATTTTTTATATTTATACAACTTCTATCTTTTCAAGATTTCAGCAACGGTAATAAGTTTTTTTTCTTTTTTAAATAAATAAATTGAAAACTGAAGTGAATGCTTTTATGTCATGCAACTATTTAAGTAGAAAATAATTTAAAGATTTGGCTTAATATTATCTATATTAAAGTGTTTCAAATTGAATTTTATTGCAACAATTATAGCATTGGTCTATTTTGATGGTGTTTCAGCCAAATCTTACGGTACAGTTTTTTATGATGTTAAAATGTGAATGTAGAGACTTGTAAATCTTGTGGATTTTTATTTCTTATGCGGCACTTTACAAATTGGATTGGTGTAATGTCGCTAATCCAAACCATTTTTGTTTACTTTTTCATTAAATATTTCAGCAAAAACATGTTTTCAATTGAAAGTTTACTACTGTTCATGTATGATTTATAAAATCAACATGTATTAAACATTTTAACATAAATTCTATATTGAATATACTGTAAAAAATTTTTAAGCATATACAGGAATATCTTGCCTTACGTCGGTAATTGGTTCCAGGAGAACGACTTAAGTCGAAAAACGACGTAAGTTGAATTTACTTGTCTCCGAATCTACTTGCCACTAGGCTAAACCATAAATTACCAATTCCCGTTCTGTATTTTATTTATTAATGCATTTTTAATAATATATGGTTAATAAGGATCTATTTTAAGCTTATAAACAAATAAATTTTAGTTTTTAATATAGTACAGAAAAAAGTAATTTAAATTTACGAATGCATGTACTGTAAATACAGTATATACTTGTAAATGTATATATTATAATATGATTTTATGTGCTTTAAACATTTTTCTAGTGACATTACGACTTCAGTATTTGTGGCGGACAGACATAAAGTCGAATAAAATGACTTAAACTTGACTTTTATTTTTCCATATACTTTTTTGATAAACGATGTATAATCGGGAACGACGTAACTCAAAATGACATAAGTCGAGGCATACCTGTGTATATTTTTCATAAACCTGATCAACTTTGTACAATGAATAGATTGGATTAGAGAGAATACACTGTATGAAAAAATTACACTCAAATAACCTTGAAGAAATGTTTCTTGAAGGTTATTTTAGTGTGTTTATCACCTTTTACAGCAGTTCTGATTTAATATTAAAAAAATTAAGAAGACATGTGAATAGTAAAATATAAAATGCTAACCTAATGTTTTAGCATTTGTTTAATATTTTTAAATATAGGCGAGAATATTTGACATACAGTTTCTTTCCTGAGTAATTATTATTATTATGTACATAATTTATCTTGACTTAAAAAAACAAAAAAAAAAACACACAGCAACAAGATCAAATACTGGCATTAGATTACATTCAAATTGAGCCCTCCCAGGAGCTTACGATTGTATAATATACCAGCGTAAAATATTGGCAGATCCAAGAAGTGCAGCTTTTTGCATTTGGCATGTTGTGATTTTTACTGATGTTGAATGTTTTTAAATGCTGGTGGAGATTTTTTGGTATAACACCTAGCGTGCTGATCATCGCAGGTATTATTTAGGCTGGTATGTGCCAGATTTGCTGAAATTCAATCTTTAAATCTTGATATTTTATGAGTTTTTCCTGTTCCTTCTCTTTGATTCTGCTGTCACTTGGTATGGTACATCAATTATCCATACTTGTTTCTCTTTAATGATGGTAATGTCTGGTATGTTGTATGCCAATACCTTGTCTGTTTGAATGTGAAAATCCCACAATATTTTGATTTGGTCATTTTCAGTGACTTTATTATTATTATGTTGCAAATGTCATGCTCAACTGATACTGGTGCCAAGTTCTTTGACGGACAAAAGTCAAAGCATAGCTACACAAACAAGTTAAGATTAAGGCGTGTTATTGGTGTGTGTGTCAACACCTAGAAAGTTTCTAACAATGTGACATGCATTCAATATTACTTTTCTATAGTGCCATAAATATGTTTTTATTACAGTGTAATATTTCTAGACTTTAGAGTATGTGGTATGACACCAGTAGAAGAGAGGACAACAGGTATAATAAATACCTTATCCATCCCCCACATCTGTCTTATTTCTTGAGCGCAAGTGGAGTGTACTTGTTGATTTATTATTATTATATTTATTTATTTTGACACACTACACTCTGTCAGCACTAAGAAGACCTTTTTATCAAGCCTATTATAGGTTTAGTCAATGGAGATATCAGATTGTGACGTATTGGGATAGACTACTCTCCCCAAAAATATTCCTGTAGTTTTTCGACTTATCTGGATTCAATCCCAGTTCCCTAGAGTGATCATCTGGCCTTCTGAATAATTATCATCATTGTCACCCATTTCATTATTTCCCAAAGCTTTGACATTTGTGTACCTCTTAAAGTTTCCTAAGTATCCTTTTGCAAACTCTTATAAGAATCCTCTCAATATTATTTTTCTGCATCCTAAATTTTTTTAATAATTTCTATGCATAATTTCACTATTTATCTGTAATAATCACACAATTAATTGATTATTATTACAGCTTTAAAAGTTCAGAAAGATAATTTGCAATTAAGGTAATGGTTAATGCAAGAAATTGCATTACTGTCAAAAAAATGTCCAGATATTCTGGACCTTCATCCTATTTGCAGAAGTCCGTACAGAACTGGAAAATCAGGGAATAAGATTTTTAGCAGTAAAAGTCAGGGAATTGCATTAAAAATCAGGGAAAGTCTGGGAATCCGTCTGTCACTCATGCTCCTTTTTGATCTGAACATGTTTTTAAATTTGGTTCAGTGTAAGGAGGTCTACAAAAACTGGAGCGACCAAACAAATGGCAAGATTTGTTGCATTTATATTTCGTAAACTATAAATGGTAATCTAACAATTTAAATTTTGTTGGATAGGAGGTTTACATCCATATTTAGAATGGTGATAGTGGGGGTGTGCAGCTGTGCAAGGGGTAGCGGTTACGTGTGAACACCGAAAATGGTGATTTGGTGTGGTTTTTGGGCAGCAAAACTTTGGATGGCGAAGAGATAGGACGTCGAGATTTGTCTTGATTTATACAGAACGACAAGATCTTCAATATTATTTAGCAATAATAACTGATAAAATATAATTTGTAAAGTTATAAGCCAATAACTGTGGAAATACGAACAGAAATGTAACAAATGTATATCATTGGAAAGAAAAATTTTAAAGGAATTAAGTTTCGGGAAAAGATGGGAAGATATATAATGACCTCGAATGGGTCCGTGCTAGACCAAAAATAGCATACGATAAGCGATTTCTTCTGTTTAAATTAGTTTTGAATTTCCCGCCTCCTGTCTTTAAGAAAATTCGATTTTACAGCACACGCGAGTGTTTTTTTTTATTTTATTTAAATACAGTTTACGGATTAGTCCAAATTAAATCATGAATTTTTTATATGATGTAGATAATTACATAATCGATTTTATGTGAAGTTTTTTGTAAGTCAATAAAGAGTGTTTTAATACAAAAATTTACATAATTGTGTACAGAATGGGCTTAAATAGACTTGGCCAAATATTACATAATGAAAAGGGAAAATGCAAAGATGTTAATAAGTCAGGGAATAATGTTATAATATTGGTCATGGAAAGTTAGGGAACCACAGATGGAATAACCTGTATGGACCTTGTATTTGTATCAAACCAGGGGTTTTAAATTGGTCTTTTCAACAGATTGCATACTTGTTTCTTAGTTGAACTCCCTCTAGTTTATAATGGAGTCGTATTTGATTTTTTTTATCACTGATCCCTTTCTTTTGTGAAAGTAAAGTCTGTCCACTATATCAGAAATATTCTTAAATGCAAGTAAAGAAAGACATCTGTATCTTTTTTGTTGTTGTTGTTTTAAAGCATACAATAATTGTAATCATCAAAATCCCCTTTATAGCAACAAGTTAACATACAATAAACTCAACAGTCAGTTTCTAGTGCTTTGAAATGATAATATTATCTACAGAAAAGTAAATTTATCAGCTTTTGAGATAAAAATTCAAGTAGGAGTATCTAATCACCATAAATCATAATCATATCTTAACATTATTTATACTTTGGATATGTGCTTTTAGTATTATTTATGCAGTGTCATATAGATTATACTTAATTAAAATTGATAAATTTTGTTTTGTTTATTAGGGATACGAACCATCAGTATTTTATCCCAAACAAACAAACAAACAGTTATTCAAGAATTTGACCAAGCAGTGTGAAGAAATGGAGATTCCCTTTCTTTCCTTTCTTCCCGATTCACAGCTGATCACAGATTCGTACAATCTCGTGGTGGATGCATTGTTCGGCTTCAGTTTCAAACCACCCGTGAGACCCGACTTTGTCGACGTCATTGACAAACTGATGAAGATTCATATACCATTATGTAGCATCGATATACCTTCAGGTTTGTTTTAATTTATATAGTATTACAATGATATTTGTGATGACTAATTGCAAACAAAGTTCTCATTTATTTCAGGTTGGGACATAGAAAATGGCGATCCAAATGGACTCCAGCCGGAGTTTTTGATTTCTCTAACAGCTCCCAAAAAGTGTGCCAAATTATTCAAAGGGAAGTATCATTGGCTGGGTGGTCGGTTCGTTCCTCCCGGACTTTCCAGCAAGTACGAACTGAACTTGCCTCTGTATCCCGGAACCGAATGTTGTGTTCAGCTTCCGCTTCCGTCATCTTGAGGATCCAAATTACGGGTCTGAGATGTAACTGTACACTTAAAACTGTTTTTACAATTTATTGTTACAGTTCACGACGGATGGCAAAAATCAAAGAGAGAGAAATTACATTTTGAGTATATAAAATTTAGAATTAAGATTATTCGAATGAATTATACTCAGAAGTAGTATGCAGTATCATTGTTACCTATAAAAAAATCACAAAAAAAAAGTTTATATATATATGAAAAGTGCATTTAAAACTAAAATGCTATGGCAATTTTCTGTTTCCAAAATTGATATTTCATCTTCATCCGAATATTGCAAATTCTTGATATTTGTGCCTTCTTTCTCTGCTATTTGTCATTGTCATATATTAAATATATTCATGACAATTTAAAGAACAACTGTAGATTAAACATAAATTAATTTTTGGAAAGAAATTAATAAATTATACAACAACAACTTTTTTAAACACGTTACACCCTCTTACAAAGATAACAGTATTTTAAAATCAATATATTGATTATTGTTCTTAAAGTTGAGTAAATTTGTTTAACATGTTTAAAATAACAGTTTTATTGGCCATTGTGTTAACCGTATTTTGTGTTTGTATCACTTATTATTGAGAGAGGAAAGAAGTGTCATCGTTAATTTATTGAATTTTCCGATGTGTTTGAATTTTGCACTCTGTTAAGTTAATCGAAGGATTTTGCAGAGTTGTAAATATTTTATTTAACAATTATTGAACTTAAGTTTTGAGTTTTAACTTAAGTCAAATGATTAATAGCAATTGTAAATTTGTTGTTTCTTTATTTTTAAAACTATTTAAATGGATTATAAATCTTAATATTTGAAAAATAAATTTTGATAAGGAGAATTATTTACTTTAACTTTTTATTACAAAATGTTTTCTTTCGAAATATCAAATAATTTAGAAGGAAATATGACCAGAATTATGAACTAATATGGTTTTAAAACTGATACTTCTGGCACTTAAATAAAAAAAAATGTTTTTTAAATCAAATCACACCAACTTAATGTATTTGATTCCATCTAACTAGAAGCTTAGATAAAGGCAGATACTATACTGCAGCAGATTTCAACCTGAGCAGAAAATATAAGGTGAGCAATGTTTTTAATGATTAAAACATTTAACTGGCATAGACAATGGTCTAAACCAGAGGTTCTCAACCTTTACTTCTTGTCAGCCCTATCCAATATTGTATTTAAGCAAGCTATCCTGTTTTATACTGGTACAAAGATAATAGGAATTAATAAAATGTTTTCATTGAACATAAATCAAAATTCAAATCTGTATTGCTCACTAAAATATAAAGATATATCAATTACTATAATATACTGTGTTATTGTTTTTATTATATTTTTAAATTAAATTTGTTCGTCAATTCACAAATGACTCCCTAGTAAATTATCCATTCTCATATAAATTAAATAACTGCTTGAGGTTAATAGTGACTAGGAATCTCTGGTCTGTCCATATCTTAGACCAGACTAGATTTTTACTTAGTCTTTTAGGCTATATGTACAGTACAGTACATAGTTAACAAATTGTTGAAACACTTTTTTATCATTACTTCTCTCTAGTAACCATGTAGCAACAGTTGAAAGATAAAACAGGTGGGTCTAGTGTTTGTGTTTTTGTTAGTTTGTTTGAGTATGTTTCCTGGCAACAATTTTGTACATAGTGCACAGAATTATTGTCAGGAAAATCAATACAATGGAGCCTTTTAAAAATGATTTGAGATTTTTCCTAACCCAATTTCCATAGGACCCATGACAAAATTTTTCAGTTATATGAACATACAACTATCATTTTAATGTTCATTTTCTGTCCCACGGTAATAGAATTCCTACAGATTTCACTTCTCTATAACAGTTTTATTAAACTTTCTCTCTTCTCTATAATCTTCTAACTGGTAAACAATGAAGAGAAGGAGGAGAGCTCAGAAGTAACTAGAATTGCAAATGCATTAACCTTAATACCTTAGCTACTCACCCTCTGGCTGTCTGTGAAGTAAGTTACATGCACCTAGGTGCCCACCAGTGGCTTAGTGTTTAAAACCACTGAACACTAATACATTGTTGTGGGTTCACACCGGACCAAGGACTGGCCATGTGTTTTCTATGTTTTCTTCATGTGTCTGATACAAAGAAAAGTCAGTTTCCCCACAAAAAATGCTATGGTAGGTATCTCCCTTGGCAGATTACCATGTGTTGCATTTCATTTTTTCTGTAGTTTTCAAAAATGCTTGGTTTAAGATGTTACCTCATCTCGCCCTTCATATTTTAACACTTAACTTAAAATTTGTATTATTTTTACTTATTTTCTAGTTAATTAAATTTTCTAATTCACGAGTAACTAAACAACAGTTTCATTTATAATAATCTTTAATTAATTAATAATAGTTTTGTTTTAAAAACAAAACTATTAAACTAACTAGAGCCTCACATTACAGACTTCGATCTGTGGGCGCTAAGAGGGACTTTTAATCAAGCTCATTCCTGGGTTAGCCCATTGTGGATTAGCCCACAATGGGGTAACCAATTCACTCATTTCATTGTGATTTCTTACTAATCCACAAGCAATACAATCTTTACTTTTTGTCAATGCTTTGTTTTTTCTAGGAGACTCAAAGTCATGATGGCCAAGCTTTTCTTATTTGAAAAATCCTATTCTTTGTAGGATAATCGAGGAGAGAAGTAAGGGATGTAATCTTGAGGCTACAACTGGAGTTCTTATAATAAAATTTTAATTATGACATCTAAAAAAAACAATTAAAATCAAAGCAAGTTGATTTCAAATTCATAAATGGAAAAAAAAGAGATTTAATAAAGCGAAAGCGTCACGTTAGAAGGTGAAGTCCTAGCTCCGGTGCTCGGGACTTGTCCTTAATTCTGTTCGTTATATATCAGAATATAATTAATTTTAACGTAAGCCGACAGTCGAATGGCTGAAAAGATAAACGTCATCTTATTGTTCGAATATGAATATGAAGAACCCCAGAAATTTTTCACGCGATGTCTCGGATACGTCAAACTTCGTCTTTCACCATTTATAAATTGGTCCTAACTCACTCGGTAGGTTTAATGAGACCCCGTTAATGGCTCTCTGCTTTTAGTGTTCTTCAGAAAGATTGAAAAAATATTTAAAATTAAATCGTATAAAATAAAATCGTATCGAATAATAACTTCGACAAAAACTCGCTTTTGACAATCGCAAAATTATTATTAGCATATATTGTTAACGCAACAATATACGAAATACGTATTGTTGCGCGGCGCGCAACGCGAGCGATAATCAATTAATTATTAATTATGATTATACTTTCTTGTTACATACATCATAGAGAGATGATAATTCACCATTAAATAATATATATAAAAAAATATACAAAATTAGAAAATGCATTTTAAACCAAGATCTCAAACTCAAACACAGCAAATGGCCAGTCAAATACATGCATATCAAAGGCAGGCCGTATATTATTCGGTAAACCAAAGCATACTGTAAACTAAAATCAAGGCTCTAACAAAGGCCCTTTTGTTGCCAGGCCTTTACGACTTACGGAAAAAGTTTGAATTTTTTTTATCTTAGTTCCTGCAAAATGTTTAAAAACATTGATTTTGAGAAAAGAAATCAACAAGGCAGCGGGCCACCAGTTTGCCACCGCTGAATTGTATAATTTCTTATGAAATATATAGAAGTCTTTCCACTTTTTTTCTGGTTTGTATATTTATAAGCAAACATAAAGCTGAATTTTTCTTATCTAATGTTTCTTCCACTTCATTCTATTATATTGAATTTTTATTACTTTTGAACCTAGAACAAAAAAGCGTTTTTATTAAATAGAATCAAATATGAGTATAAAAATATAAGCTACTTGTCTTTTTTATACACAAACATAAAATATATACATTTATCTGATACATATGACTTCGTATTGTTTTATTAAGTATTGTAGTTAACCCTCGGCCACCGGCCGTCCAACCCCGTCTGGACCCGATCACGGGTCCCAAGAGCGGTAGGCTGCCATGTTTACCGCTCTGTCATCCGGCCGTTAAAACGGAGAAGAATAATAGGATAAATAATTAATTAATGGAAAGATTTTATTATTTTATTTATTTATTATGGAATTAATTAATATAAACTTTTATAAATCGTTAAAATTAATTTTTAAATAATCTAAAGAAGGAAATTGGATATTTAATTTTTCCATTTTATTACGCCAGGTGGCGATAAGAAAGATAAATCATATGTTAACCATGTTTATACGAGTTTGGATATTTTAACCAAGAAAATGATATTTAGAAAATTATTAAGTGTATCTTATGTGAATCATGTTCGCGTTGCTAGATATCACGGTCATATTTTGGATAAAATAAGACCTATTGGATCGGCCCCGGATAGAGATTCCAACGAGTATAAGGTCAGTATTGTTGAATGCGGTAGAAGTTACTTTTAGTTAATTACTCTATACGTACTTCCATACACGAAGTATCTAAAAGTAACTTCTACTACTGAATGATTTTATGATGATAACACATAAGTAGTATATTACGTAACAGAGACGTATTCGATAGGCATTTCCAAAACATAGAATATTTTGGGGACCATGCGTAGAAAAAGCGCTGTAAAGAAAAGACGATGATCTATTTACCAACTCTACATCGTTAGAGTCGTCGTATAAGCTTGTTTTCGTCGCGGAGTATCACGTTGGCGGACGCATATAAAACGTCGTGAGACTTAGTTTTGACGTCACTCGGTCACGTGCTTTTATTGCAAATTTATTAATCTATTTCTTCTGCTTTTTTTCATTACGTATACCTTACCACACGTTGGTTTTCTGCTCTGAATTTTTTATCTTTAGCATCTGCATTTTGATGGCCGTTAAGGTGGCACTGGCTTCTCGGGAACTCGGTATTAAATTCAAACGGATTGGAAAATCCCTGGAATTTTTCGGAGGATGGTTCGTCTGAATACAGTAAGCCCTCTCTCTCGCCACCTGGCTGCCCCGTTGTGGGCCTGGCCAAACCTGTGAGGCCCTCTTAGTCTCCATGGAGCAGAGTAACAATCGACAGTGTAAACTTATAACTGAGATTTATGTAGAAGTTCAGTAAATTATGAGTTTTCTTAATCGATAAAAATAAATTGATTCAAAATATTTAAATGTATTTTTTGCTATCGAATATTTGCATCTTTTTAATAAAACTACACAAATCTTTCACTTATATTCCTATTTTTTATATACTAGAGAGGTTGAGGCACACGTTTTAAACGTGTAAACGTGTACGTGTGACGTTCGGCGCCTCTTTCCTGTAAGCCTAAAAGTTTGACGATGGTGTTTGGAATGTCGAGCGTGATTCCACCAACTATCCAAACATCATTGTCAAACTTTTAGGCTTACGGGAAAGCGGCGCCGAACGTCACACGTACACGTTTACACGTTTAAAACGTGTGCCTCAACCTCTCTACTGTACGTGATGAATTTTTATGCTTTTAATTCAACAATATTAATTGTCGATTTAAGCTGTTACTTGTGTTCAATGTTCAGTAGAAATCACATTTATTTATACACACGTGTATTATAGAATCTGCTTGTTGTAATCACTCTATATTGATTATAATAACTTACTAATTTGAGAATTAACTCACTAAACTAATAAGATCACAGTTAATGTCAACCAGTCTGCCATATTATTGAGCTATTAATTTTAATTTATAATTAAAAACAATCATAATAATTCTCCGGAAGTAAGAGAGCTTTGTAATTCCGATGAACCATATCTCAATGCCGGCAGAAGCATAAGCTTCCCATAGTCATCCGTGCCAGTAAGTTATATTGAGAAAAATTAATCTCTGTTCATAAATGTTAGCAGCGACTGATTTACAAACACCTGGCTTTAGATATGTAAACACTCATTTTTATGAAGAAAAAAAAGAAATTGAAAAGGACAAAAACATGAACAATACACCATTATTCCCTGTGTCGAAATATACATACATGGCATTCAAAATGCCCTTTGCACCAAACCAAACCAATGGTTTGGTGCAAAGGGCATTTTGCACCAAACCAAAGCAGCACATGGGCAACTTTGCACCAAACCAATGGTTTGGTTTGGTGCAAATTTGCCCATGTGCTGCTTACACTAATCCAAACCAATGGTTTGGTTTGGTGTAAGCAACACATGGGCGATCTGCTAAGGGAAGTTCCTTCCGGAAAAACTTACTATANACTAATAAGATCACAGTTAATGTCAACCAGTCTGCCATATTATTGAGCTATTAATTTTAATTTATAATTAATATATGTTCAATATGGTTATATGTAAATTAATAATTCTGGAAGTGAAGATCGTACGGAGGTCCGGGTAGCATAACTGGCAACCTATTTGATAGTAAGCAGGAGTTGTGGGTTTGAGTCAAACTCCAGGCTGATTCTTTTCTGCCAGAACATTTTAAATTATATTATGAGATGGGGTCTAACTTCCTATCCCTAGTCAAATTACTTTATATCTTTATTGTTTATATACAATATATGTACATAGACCACAATTACTGTAAATTCTGGTTTTGTTGATTTTGACATTAAAGAGGATGTGTTTAAAACAATTAAAATTTTACATAGTAATGTCAAAGATAGATCCTGGCAACTACTCTTTTCTTTTGGAAGCTTGGGAGATTAATGACACATGATGAATCAGTCTGTGCCACTTCTAGTCTTCCTCTCGGAACCCCCTTGTCTGGCGCCAATAAATTATCCCTTATAATTTATTTTTCAAATAATTTCATAAATAATTACTCCTCTTGGTCCCATTGTATCTGCTATTCAAGACATATGCCCCACTTGCTTCTCTTAGTTGTAGTACCTCATACTTAATATTATTATTATATAATAATACTTCATCCAGCATATAATTGAAGTATAAAACACTTGCAATTTAAACTACTGTAATGCGAGCAAATAATGATTAAAATGATTGTGCTATTGGCTGCGGTACGTGGCCGATAGCATATTTAGCAGCGAGAAGATAGCTTAAAAATAACTGTTTACCCAAAGATAATGATTAATATGACAAACTCTGATTACAACTAGATTTTATAAGCATATTTTAACTTATATATTCTTTGGAATGGGCTAGTTCTAATGATAATAGATGAGCGATAACAATATTGGTGATGACAGTAAGCAGATTCTGTTGTATATGTAAAGTATCTGTTGTAAATATAAAGTAAACAACAGTAATTATATGTTGGTAAAATGTGAAATATAAATAAGTTACTGATATGGTAGAATGGGTTACCTGAGGAAATCTGCAAAATATCCAGATTAAAAAACATAAAAATGAAACTATTAGAGAAATAATGCAGACAGAATATAAGGTGTGTTACAAAAGTTTGGGCAATTCCTCAAATATGACATGGTTGTGTGTAATAATAAAATGCAATTTTTTAAAATGGAACTGTATATTTATTTGTAAACAATTAGTTTTAAGAAATAAAAACCTGTAGATTGTTTTGTTTGCATATTATTAAAGGAAATGAAAAACAATGTAAAATAGTTGTTACAAAAGTATGGACAAACTGGCTTCAAACTAAAAGCAAATACAATCTTAATGGCCAATATTTCTACCACCATTTTTAAACATCTTATACTCATTGGAAGTGCAAGGCTTTTGTAAGATTTAAGCTTCTAAATTATGCCAACAATGCTTGCTTTCTTTTTTAAGATTTTCAGTCTTTTGATCATATCCCAATATCCCATACCACTGGGTCTCTAGCTTGCCAATTCATTATACAGATATTTTCTGTTTGGACCCACACTTAGTTAAAGTTTGAACTATGAATGGATACATTATTTTGCTGTAATATCCATTCATATTAGTAGAAAATGTTCTGGCGTGCTTTGATAGTCATTGGATTTTTGTCCTCCTGAAACAAACAAATATAGAGTGGGGCATATGTATGTTCTAGTGGAAGAATTCTGTAATTTTTGAACAGTTTGTTAGAAACAAGTTCATTTGAGAGTTTATTGGAGGGTTAATTGGCAATCAGAAAGTGTTTGACAATCTCAAAGAAGATTGATAGCTCTATATGTACCAGAAAAGGCTGAAGGTGGTATTGAATGGTCCTGTTATAACTCTCTAGACTTTGTAATATGGGAGCAACTAAAGATAAAGTTTATCCTCCTCCAATAGAGAACCTGCTGATTCTTCAGTAATGCATCAGAATGTAATGAAAGGAACTTTGACAGCATATTTTAAACCTATTTTATGAACACCTACAAAATTTGATTGTACAGTAGAACCCCTCTAATTCATCACCTTTGGGACTGGGGGTATGGTCGGAACGCAAAAAAGGTCGGATTATCAGAAAAAAAGTAAAATAAACAAGCTTCCCCTTTGTCCAGTCTTTGTAGCACTGCTAATTTTTCATTTAATGAAAGAGTAACGTGTTTACGTTTCACTCCTGACATGTTAAAAACACACACAAAACTGTACATGTACACACAATGTAAAACATATACTGTAATGAACACAGAAAAACGCCACGGATGGTGAGTCACCGACGAGTCGGGACAAGTTTCTCGACTCCGACCACGGTCGGATTAACCGGAGTGACGGACTAACCGAGGGCGGACTAGAGGGGTTCTACTGTATTTTGAAAATTATACTTTATAGTCAATTTACTACTTAGTTAATTGCATTTTATTTGAATTTATGAATTGAATTTTTTATTTTCAGATAATTCAATTACTCCTGTACTTACTCTACAGCTCTTCTTCTGTATTTCTCTATATTTGTGTCTGCTTTTTTATGATTTGATTTATTATGGAGTTATTTTTTCTTGTTTTAAGAACAAGAACACAATATGTTACAAATCTCCTAGTTATAATTATTTATATGAATACCGTATGCTATTATCATTACATATTATAGTAATATAACATAAAACATTTAATATTTATATCTGTTTATCCTTAGGAAAATTATAAAAATATGAAGAATCTTGTAGATGAATTAAAAGCAAACGTTTCCAATATTATAAAAGGTAAATAGTTTTTCATATAAAAAAGCAATATGTTAGATTAGATATTTACCAGAATATATTTTTAGGTGGTGATGAGAAGGCTATTTCTAGGCATACTTCTAAAGGAAAAATTTTAGTAAGAGACAGAATAGATAATCTATTAGATCCTGGGTAAGTATATTGATTTTGATAAAAAAAAATATATATATATATAAAAGATTAATACAATAATACTTGTAATAAGTCTGTAAATTGTCGTATAATAATAATAACTGTTGTTGTTTTAAAAATTACATGCAAAGGGATGCCACAGCAAAGCCTCTATAGAGCTTCTTTGATTATTAACAAACATAAACAAGACATCGGCAAAATTAGGGGCACAAACACAACTCTGAGGCTGTTGGGACCTTATTGGAGCATATATCATGCTCCTCTTGCATGTGCACTGTAGTTTAAATGAACCATTCCTTATACTTTTTTATCACAGTAGTAGCTTACAAAGAATCATATGTAGAGCATCAGTTTCTTTGACTTTGTTTTTACTCACGTGCGTGGCTATAGCTTGGAGTCTCTTAGTTCCCAACTATCTCGTTCAGAGCTGCTTTTTGTGCCTAATTAAGACAATACATATTTTACAGTATTATGATCAAAACAATTATTGGAGATTACTATTGGAGCCCTTGGTAGCCACAGTGTGGTTCATTAGCCATGTTGAACTCTTCCAGACTCTTACTGATACTTATATGATTTCTTTTTATAAGCTTGATATGTGTTACTTACCTTTAATATTTTTGTAGGTTTGCTGATTATTAAGGTAAGCTGAGTATTAAGGTAAGGTAAGGTAAGAAAACTTTTAAATGGGTAACTAAAACCCAAGAGCACATTTGTATGAATGAAATTTTAAGTAGTTAATGCTCTGACTACAATCTAACAAACCTACCAGTAATGAAGAAGAAACCTTGATATGTATTTAGATAAAAAGAAATTGAGAAAATAGGTTTATTATAAATTAACTAAGTTTTCTTACAAGTCTTTCCTACATATTTATCTAAATATAGGCATTCTTAATGTAATGTAACAGTTATATTTTCTATAGAAGGGTGATAACTATAGTATTTTAGTTACAGACAAAACATGCAAAATAAAATATTGTTTCATTGGAAAATCCAGCTTTCACATATTTCTGTTAGGCATTATTCCTACCACGACAAAGTTTTCTTCCTCTGCTCCATGCCATTAGAAGTATAGTAGTAGATATTATCTTATTTAATATGCAAACCACAAGAGAGACAGATTCTAATTTGATTCAAATCTTCACAATATTGCATGCTTATCTTTCACTTATTTTTAAAATTTTATTTATGACTGACTGGAAATTTGAATTTTCTTATTTTAAGTATTATGTGATACTGCAATATAATTAATCAAATATCCTTACTATGCCCGATACGTTTAAAGCTGTACATCAACCAAAGCCGAATATTATCGGGCTAGAAATGGCTATAACATTAATAATTTAATAGACAATTTGGCATTAGAGTTAGGCATTAGGTGCCATCTCTTGATAAATTTAATAATTATAAATTAATTAAATAATTTAAATAATAATTTTAGAATTACTGGAAGAAAAGAATCGGCCCAAAGTGGGACTCGAAACCGCAACTCCTTCCAGTAATTCTAAAATTATCATTTAAATTATTTAATTAATTTATAATTATTAAATTTATCAAGAGATGGCACCTAATGCCTAACTCTAATGCCAAATTGTCTATTAAATTATTAATGTTATAGCCGTTTCTAGCCCGATAATATTCGGCTTTGGTTGATGTGTAATATGAATTGATATTATAAGTCTCAATTTTCTTTGTTTTTTTTAAATTTTGGCATTGATTGGATATTTTAAGAACTCTGTAACTGTTTTTATATCAATATTTTTAAACTTCAGTAGACATTCTATTAACCATGTAATAGATCTCCTTTTCTAGAATTATCGCAACTGGCTGCTTGGAAAGTGTATGATAATGAAGAAGTTCCAGCTGCCGGAATAATTACAGGAATAGGAAGAGTGATGGGGTAGGAGTTATTAGTGACGTTATTAATAATTATGTAAGAGAAAAGCTTTAAACCCATTTTTTTTTTACTGCAGTACCGAATGTATGATCGTAGCCAACGATGCGACCGTTAAAGGTGGAACTTATTATCCTCTAACTGTAAAGAAACATCTAAGAGCTCAAGAAATTGCTAAAGAAAATAATATCCCTTGCATATATTTAGGTATGTATTTTTTAGAAAGTATGTATTCAAATGGTTACTGAGGAAATGCTACAGAATATGTGGCAATAAATCAAATTTTAGTTGGATGTTGTTTGTGTCACAAATGGAGCTCACATTGGCTCATAAAGGCAAGTGTTTTTTGATTAAAAAAAATCTGTTTTAACTGCTGTATGATTTGATATATTACAACTTCCTAAGATATTTGGTTTATTTACAATTTGTTAAAGAAGTGTGCTCGATTGTTTGTAAACAACCTGTATTTTTTTTACAATGGTCATAAAATGCACATCATTTAATGATACTGTGAAGAGAATTAACTTCATCACGTTAATTATGTACACCAATCAAAACCTTGATAATCATAGTAAATAACTCAACATAAATTTGACAATTGTCTTTGATCGTACACAAAATTCTGGGTGTATGATCTGTGCAAAAATCTCTTATATCTGGGTATCTTTTGATGTCATTAAACTTATCTGTATCTTGACTAGTTTTATATAATAAATCGATAATAATAGTATCAAAAGTAGTCAAATATTAAAAGTTCAAAACATTTAGATCATATTTTTAGAGCTTTTCTGTTATTTAATTATGAATTAATGAGCATTATGATCAAAACTGAAATACTGATTGTAGGATTGATTATTTTATTTGTTGTTCATTTTATAACAGAGAATTAAAATAAAACTATTCAGAAATTTTAATATTTATATTTACATATGCTTTAAAAATATCAAAGTAATTACAATGTTGAGTCTAAATTTTTTACAGTTGATTCCGGAGGAGCAAATTTACCTAGGCAGGCTGAAGTGTTTCCAGATATCACTCATTTTGGAAGAATTTTTTATAATCAAGCCGTAATGTCATCTATGAATATACCTCAGGTAAAATTATACAATATGTGTATATTAATTGTTAAGATTTTATTCATAAATACTGCATTGAGTTATTGACTATTTTATGTGCATTTTATCATTATAAATCACTTTTTTTTTTATTTACATCAGAGTTTACTTAGCAAATTCCATACGAAGCATGCCTCTTTTGTAATGTTACTCAAAGCAAATTATTTTGTTTCCATGCTATAAAGTACTATAGTCTTTTGCATTCTTGATTCCCAATTGATTATGTTTTCTCCCATCTTTGTGACATATATCCAGTGTATGATTTGTCTATATCATTGGGCCTCTTTGCATCATTACAAGTACATATGAAAATTTATCCCTTTTTCAGTCTTAAATGCCAGACTGTAATCTATAGTTTCCGTCAGATATCTCAAAACTCTTTTTGCTGCTATCTAACGAGTATTATTATAACATGTATTAAATTGACTTTTACTACTAAGTAATAAGTACTAAATGCTATATCCAACTGTATAAACACTCATAAATGCATTAATTGTTGGTAGGGATACTTGCAGCTTTCACTATGGTTATGTGGTATGTGATTGTAAGATGAACAAGCGACTGTCTTGTTCATTTTACAAGATAGTCACTTGTTAGATGAACCTCAAACATACCACTTGATGAGCAACTTTGTAATCTAACCATTTCAGTTTTTGGTGATTTCATATTATTATTCCTTGAGTCACTGTGATGCAGGTAAACAGGGGATTTAATCCAGATCATCAGAAGTATCAGTATCTTTTATATTTCTTTTGGTGCTTAAATCTCCTCAAAAGTTTTTTCTTTTTTTGTGATTTCCACACTTCTCAATACTTTGAATTCTAGATGAATCACTTACTATTACATTAGTATTATTTTACACATGTGCTTTTTCTAAATGTTTCACTGTCTCAGTCAGCTTCTGATCCATATTATTTTTAATAAAAATTAAATCTCCTTACCAGATTTTCGTTTGCCATTCTATTATAGTGGGCTACTGTGCCCATACCAATGGCTATAACATACTTCTTGGACTTTGCATCAGCCTTCTTTCTAAGTTTATATGGAACATGCATTCGAGCACTGCATCTAAATATTCTTGGGTTGCTTAAATCAACTTTGCTGCCCAACCAGACTACTTTGGATAATGTACCAGAAATTGCTATCCTAGAACTACAATTCTTCAGATGAATTGATGCAGTAATGGCTTCTCCCCAGTAATGTTTTTGCAGTCCATAATCTTGTAGCATAGATCTTGTCCTTTCAATAATTGTAAGATTTACTCATCCATTACACTATTCTGTTCTGGTGTATATGGAGCACAATCTCATGAACAGTCTCATTATTTTTGAGAAAGACTGAAAACTTTTTGTTACAATATTCTTTATTCTTCTGATTTGATTTTTGACTTCAACAAACTTAATAAATCACTTCAAACTTTGTTAGAAGTGTTTATTAATACTTCTTTAGAAGTAGCAGCATTTCTACTGTAACTAAACCAAACATGATGAACATTTAAATGTATTGTAGACAAAGTTCTTCGATCTCAAATCACATCAGTGTTAGACCTGTCATCATAATTTCACAAGCCATCTATGTTTAGTGAAATTTCATAGAAAACTTTTAATTATTATAATTAAGAACACTGCACACTACTCATACTTACTCCAACACACAAACTTTAATGGAAATACAAATGTTTTCAGCCACTTTAAAGGGCCTTCATGAGGTGAAAAAGCTATTTTTTTATATCAAAAAACTTACAAAAGTATTTAAAAGGGGAATAATTCCTATGTGCAATGACACAGTTTACAAATTATTTGATATATGACTGATCAGGTGCTATTTCCAAAAATTTTGTGCTTAAAAATATCTGAAATTTAAAATATTTAAACATAAGATTTTAAGAAATCTTTCCAAAATTCATTTTAATAGAAGTTAAACAAGGACAAAGTCTGCATTTATATATAATTTATTTGAGATGTATGTAATATCTCGATTAAGATTATTCAGATAGCAATATAAACATTTCTTTTTGTTTCAGATAGCCGTCGTAATGGGTAGCTGTACTGCCGGCGGTGCCTACGTTCCAGCCATGTCCGACGAGAGTATCATTGTTAGAAAACAAGGAACTATTTTCTTGGCTGGCCCTCCATTGGTAAGAAAATAAGTTATATTATAAAATGTAACAAGATTGAGAGACTTTTGTAAGAGCAGATTTTCTTATAATATATTCCAACCTAATGACAAAAAGAAATGCCAGTCTTGATAATAACAACTACAAATAATGTATTTATTATTAGAAAATATTGAAATTGAAGAAACAGTCAATATAAATGTTATTTGAATGTGAAGTCAATAAATTTGTGTAGATTCTGAAGTGCTAACAAATAAAAACAGGATATTACCAGACTCAAAACTTTACAGATGGTCACCCCAAAATTCATTTATTATTTTACCCGTGTCTGTTGTAAGAAAACTAAATTATTTTAAATGTATTTTTATTAATCACCACCTAGTTTATATGTTTAATTGTAGTATGATTTACCATATCAAATTGAATCAATGGCTTAATTATATACAGTGAATATTGATTATGTTAAATGCTATGAATTTATAAGAAGGTTGAGTTGTTAAGGTGATAGCCTATTACTCTGGGAGGAGCCTGGGATTGAAACTGGATGGGTCAAAAAACCCTGGAAATTTTTTGGAGGTGGTCAGTCCAGATAAATCGGGCTCCATTTCTTGCCGACTACCCCATTGTCATTGTTGAACATTTTTATTCACAGTTAATGCATTACTGATCCATAAAATTATTTCAAATATATTTTAAAAACTATTATACTACGAGGAATTGATTATAATGTTTTAATTTCTAATGAAGATGTATTATTACATTTTAGGTAAAAGCGGCAACGGGAGAAGAAATATTGGCCGAGGATCTTGGAGGAGGAGATCTGCATTGCAGGTATTCTTTTACACAGATTTTAAATGTAAAGCATAATAATTATAAGCATTAATTATGAAAAATGTAAAATTTTAGAAAAATTTAGAAGACTGGTATCTGTTTTTTTAATACCACTTGCTCATAGTTTGTATTAATATATATAGAAATTAAACTATTGACTTGCATTAGTTACAGCATTCTACTGCTGTAGAAATATAGTAAAACGTTGAAAATTGGTTTTATAAATGTATAGCAATTCCATCGAGTTTGGGCTTAATTTTATCAACAGATTGATTACAAATTAAACTAAAAATTTTATAGACAGTCGGGCGTAACAGATCACATAGCTCAGGACGACCTTCACGCCCTTCACTTAACAAGAAGAATCGTCAAAAACTTGAATCGAGAAAAGAAACCTGAAGTAAGTTTATACTTTCGTATTTACAAAAGAAATTAAATCTTTTCACTAATTTGTAAATTTCGAAATTCTTTTTTAAAATAAGAAATGCTAAAGTTATTTATAATTTTTATTAATAAAGATCAGTTTCCTGAACTTGGCAGTATAGGAAATATACTTACAATTTTTTTAGTAACATAAATCAAATGACAATAGCTTCCACTTGTAATCACTTTGGAACTAGCCTCCATACTGATAACATTATACAGGAAAATGAATTAGACCAATGTCATATTTGATTAGTTTTTTTTTATTTTCTTTGCTTAATTACAGAATTCCTTTAAAAAAGGAGAAAATTTCTAAGTATTATCATACAAAAACACACATTAATTTATTTTTAAGAGATGATTTATAAAAATTGTATTAAAAATTTAGGTTACACTTAAACCATACGAAGAACCAGTATATCCTCTTGATGATTTATATGGTATCGTTGGTGACAATCTCATGAAATCTTATGATGTGCGAGAGGTAAGTTTATGCTTTTATTCCGTTAACTATTTAAAATCAATAATAACTACTAAAACCAAGTATTTTATCTGATAAATCTCTAGATTATTGCTAGAATTGTCGACGGAAGTCAGTTCGACGAATTTAAAGCTTTGTACGGAGAGACACTTGTTACTGGTGAATATAGATTTTAATACATATGCTCGATTAAAATACGAGTATCTATAGTTTTGATTTTCGTGTTCATGAGTGGTTTTGGAATATAGGATTTGCAAGACTTTATGGATATCCTATAGGAGTAATTGGAAATAATGGAGTTTTATTTTGTGAATCTGCCCTAAAGGTATGGTTTGCCACTAAGATTAAAACTAATTCTGTTCTTTAATTTTTACTGAATGAAACATAACGATGAATGTAGATGTTTACTTAAAAAATGAAAGAGTCATTTACAGGTTCATATTATTGTTGACTGACTGGAGATTGAAGTTATAAAATTTAAGATTTAATTATTTATGTCACAAATATAATGTTAAAATAATGTTAGAGCGGTCATTTAAAATTATCGTATAGCTTAATCTTATGTAAAGATAAATATTTATCTTGTACATGTTGTCAGTCGTTTTCCAAATCAATTTATTATTAAACTCCTTCCATCTTATGGACACTGAGTTAAAAAAGGGAGTGAAGGACGGGACCCCAAAAAATTTCTGGTGATTTTTAATCTGTGCAGATTTGATCCCAGGCCCCCAGAGTAATAGGTTGCCATCTTAACTGCTTGGCTGTCTGGCCATCTTCCAAATTAGTTGGAAACAAGATTAAACTAAAGATTAGAAACAGATGAATAATGCAAATTTGAATATTAATCGGATCTTGAATACCTCAAACAAGTAGTAAACTCTATTACCTTAAACTATAATGAACTCAAGAACTTATATTTTTATTAATAATTTATTTAAATAAATTAATAAAATAAAACAGAAACAGAAGAAAAACAATTTACTAAATTTTTAAGAACAAAACTTCAAACTTTTAATTTTGACTTATCTACCATAGATTAAGAAATAATTTCTCATTCTCATCTGCAGAATTTTATTTAAGAAAACAAGAATTTGGAAACATTCAGTATCTAGTCTGCATCTTATCTTGCCCCAAATTAAACTGGAAGTGCAGTTTACACTCTGTGATGGATGTAAGAGGATACTGTTGATGAAAAAAAATTAAAATTTATTTGTTCAAACTTCAAAACTTTGTCCTTAAAAACATTTAAATTGGGAAATTTGTTTTTTTTTTTAACCATTTGCAATATAACTGTGCATGCATTAATAATATGCACTTATTAATTATTCAAATATTTAAAATTTTTGAATTAGTCTCCCTTTGGTTACTTCTGGATCTGCCACCATTACTGTACTACAGTGCTATATCAGAAATATTCATAAGTAGGTCCAGTATACCAAGTGCACTTTGACCTAAAAGGCCTGTCATATGTAGAAATACTCATAATATCAATATTTGAATTTATTTTTTTTATTGGCATAATGTTTAAGGTTTTGAGTACAGTAATACCCCAAACTTACGCGATAGGTGGGACCGAGCGATAACCGCGTAAGTCGAATTCGCGTAAGTCGGGGTATAATTTCGCAATTTGTGTAAAATCCAAGTCGGATGTATGTAAGCTAATAAATGTTCTCGTTAATCTTATCTCATCTTTTGATTCATTCATGGTTACAAGAAATCACCATATAGAGTCTCTCGAGTCTCCGTAGATATAATAAACACAGAAATAAATAACACAAAATAAATTGTAGTTATGCGTCAATTCCGCGCGACACGTCCGAACATGTAAGCTGAACAATGGTGTGTGGGGAGTGAGTAATCGAGAGCTGCGTGCCGCTCAAACAAAAGACAAATCGACTAAATTTGAAAATCGCGTAACTCCTGGTTTGCGTAAGTCGGGGTAGCGTAAGTTGAGGTATTACTGTATTCGTGGATAGTATTCACCCATGTCTATTAAAGAGATATAGTTTTTAAATAAGGAATTTGTTTCAATTAATATTTGAAAGTTTAAAATGCTTGCATTTGTAGGCTTCAATAGAATTAATAGTTTGATTGGAAAAGGTTAAAGGGCGATATCAAGAAGAACGAAAACTCCATAAGACGAGAACAAAAGAAAATATTATTGAACTGCTATAAATATAGAGAAAACATCCATCAAAAATTAATCATTACATTGTTTTGCTGGAGATGTTTCTCATAACAAAGTCCAAAATATTAGTTATCAGTTTGTCCTCGGGGTAAAGCAGTAAAACAGAAGCATTTTTACATTTTTACCTACATTCAAATAAATGCTGTAGAAATATAAGGAGCCGACACATTTATTTTCGATTAGAAATTTCTTGAAACCATTTCATCTTGTCATCAGATTGAATACTTAACAAATTTGAGTGTAGAACTAGATAAAACACTTCTTAATGTTCCATCTGATGATGAGACAGAAGAGTCTTCATAAATATTTGATTGGAAATAAAAGGGGTTGACTTCTTAAATTTCTACAGCAATTGCTTGAATTTAACATTGACAGAGTTCTCATACGTGGCAGTGGTCACGTATGAGAACAGTTAGGTTCAGGATGGAGGGAAAAGTCGAGAGTAGTGTGCTGGAATTAATGCACTCCACTGTGCATTTAAAAGTTAAATAACAATTTATTTGTGTAAATTTATAAACTACTTTGCAAGAGCATAGAATTAATGGAAGAATCTGTGCCAAACTGAGAGAGAGATCATTTACAATTTCGGATGCAAGTTGATAAATACCTGGATGTGGTGGTGATCATGACTGTCTAGAAGGGAATGCTTGGTCTGGGTCAAGAAGGGTCTTATTTCATCGGTAATGTTCAGGTACTTGTTTGTCAATAAGAGCAATGAAAGTTTGGTGGAAAAATTGATGGTAGTTCAGGAACAGTGGCAAACAAATTCAGCAAGGAGGTTAACACACACAATTTAGGCAGGTGAACTCTGTGTTGTCATCTGTCTCCCCTTGCCTTTTATTTGGGGCCCTCCCCCTGCCATTCTAATGCCCATTTTTTGGTAAAGTTGCTTCAGTCTGCAATTTTTTTCCCATTTTCCTCAATGAGTAGGTTTTTGGAAGCTGTGTCATTCATGGCGCTCTATTCATTGGAAAATTTTACAAAGTTGGTGTGAAGTGTAATTCATTTTATTATGGAAACTACTAGAAAACACTTCTTTTCATTATTGAATACAAGAATTTTTTGGTTAAAGCAAAAAGCACAGCTTTGGTTTTTACTAAAGTGTCGCAAGGAAGGTCTCATCTCCAAATGCATAGCTCTTAAGTACGACTCGTTTCCTACAGAAGTTTGAATCTTGTTACCTCTAATTGAACAAAGTCTTCTAACAAAATTAAGAGCAAACGTAAAGCAATAGCATAAAAAGAAAAAAGTTGTACCTGACCCATCTATGCTTTGTAAAAGAGTGTGATGCAAAAACTCTATACCAAGAATTGGATAAAATAAGAGATATAACCAACAAAAAAGCATGTGAGATCAGGAAAAAACTGAGCAAAAAATTTCATTGGTTACAGAAAACTTCTAGCCAAAAACAAACCAGTACAATGGAGGTTTCATATTACAACTTTGCAAATATCAAGTTACCAGAAAATATTCATCAAACATTAATACAGAGGCCAAAATATATACCTACTGCTAGGCTTGATTATTCACAACTCATTCCTCCCACCATGGTGGCCATAAAGAACACCAGCCGTCCAGAATTACACTTGAAGCTATCTATGGTGATTACCATGGCATTGCAGCAATGTTCAAAAATGAGGAAAGTGAATATGATGACGACTCGGATAGTAAAGTCATTCCTCGCATCCGATCATTTAAATCTACTAATTGCAGATAAAGACAAAAGATTTGTTTTATGCAAAAACCAAGACTTCCTATCAAGAGCCAATGAATTCCTTGAGTAATCCAAGTCTATTATACTAAAACAGGATCCTATGACTACAATATTAAGAAAGACACGTAAAGTTATAGCACTTCCAGGAATTATAGCTTCCTTAGTAGATCCTCTCAATCCACCAATGAATGTTGCTTGCCATAGATTATTCTTCAAGGCCAAAATGCATAAAACTACATGGACTACATGGCCTTTAAGATCTTTAGTCAACAAATGCTCCCACCCATATACTACTAAGAATCTGCACTAGCAAAACAAATTACTGCTTTAATTCCACCTTCTGACTTTGTGACTGCTGCCTCTATGGATGCTAAATCAGTCATCTTAGACAAATTAGAAAAACCTTTCCACCAACTCATACTAATTGTACAAAATTGATGTAATTTCCTTATATCCATCAGTACCATATTTCGAGGCCGTCATGCTTGCAAATACCCTGCTGTTCAACTCTGGTATTACATTTGCGTGAAGCTCTCTTTTCATTACAAAAAACAATTACTTTTAATTTAATGGCAAAATATATAAACGGACACAGGGAGTACCATTATCACCTATTTTGGCAGAGCTTATTATGAGGAATATAGAACATTATATTTTCAATGCCCCTTGACCATCCATTATCCAATTATGTATTTATGTTATATTGATGACATACTATTCACACGGAAAAGTTCTAATGATTTACAGCAATTTATTCAATCGTTGGACTCTGTTTATCCTTCGGTCAATTTCACTGTAGAGGAAGAACAAAATGCCAGAATCTCATTCTTAGATCTAGAAATTCATACATCTCCTGATCTTCTATTTTCTGTTCATCATAGAAACAACAAAGCAACATGAATTATCCCTGCTACAGCCTTCCAACCGTTAAACTTCATGAATTCTGGTATATCATCCCTCATTCAGAGGGCATTCGTGCTCTCTTCCACCCAAGCACTAGTGGATGAAGAATTGCAAATCATTAACAAAGCAATGCAAACAGCTGGATATTCTCTTTCTAAATTTCATCTTCTCCAAAATTGTGTCAAAAATAACCTATTTCTGCAGTCATTTCTTAGTAACAAAACGGATCTAAAAAGAGCACATCCTCCGATACCATTTTTAGGCCCTATCTCTAAAAATAGTACATCTTTTTAGAAAGAATGGTTTTATTTTACCGATAACACCACAACCAACTCTAAGAAGACTATTATGCAACAGCAGAGATATATTTAAATTGAATGAAAAATTTGGGTCTATTAAATTCCACTAAAACATGCTCTATCAGAGAAGAAACTAGCTACATAGGGGCCATGGCCAAAATGTTAAGTTCTCGCATCCTAAAACATCAGAAGGATATCAGAAACAGTAGACCATCAATGGAATTAGTTAAAAAACTGTTTGACCAAGATTATCATCCACTCTGGGCCCAAACAAAATTACTCAAATGGTGCATCAAATAATGGACGGAGAACCTCTACATACCTGCTATAACACCGTGCAACACACCAACCCTTGAAATCCCACAATTATGGATAACATTATTCAAGCAATTCAATCTATAATTTTAATTCCTTTTCGCATCTTGCTATTGCTCACTATGTATTTTTGGGAAAATTACATCTTTCGTAATGCCATTCATAATTTTAGAACATTGCTCTATTTCAAATTCATTTTGGTATTCCATCCATGTGCTTTATTTAATTTCATAAAGCTGTTTGAAAGTTTAAAATTTGATAGCAGTTGTATTTGATATTTGTCTGATGATGGTAACTTTATGCTACTGAAAGTTCTAGCAAACACCCTTATACTCTAAAAGTGGCTACTGGTAATGCCACAACACTCAAATGTAATTATTATATATTTAAAAGTTGGCATGAAGTGTAATTCATTTTTATTATGAAGTTCCTTGACTGCATTTGTGAAATGGAGTACTTTTTCCCTTTATTTTTTTGACTAAAAAATTAAAATTGAAATCGTCGAATTTAACTAGCCAGGGTTTTCACAATTGTATACGTGGGGGGACCCAAAAATAACCGGATTTTTTGTATAAAAACTTTATTTATTAACTTTTTTACAAAATTCCTTCAGTCACCTTCAAAGTACTCTCCATTAGATGCGATGCACTTGTCAAGTCTTTTTCCCCACTGTTTGAAGCATCTCTGGAACTCTTCAACCTTGATATCGTCCAGTGCCCTTAGCGAAGCTGTTTTTATCACCTCCATATCATCAAAACGCTTCCCTTTTAGATTTTTCTTCATTCTCGGAAACCGAAAAAAGTTGCACGGGGCTAGGTCTGGTGAATACAGAGGTTGGGGAATGACAGGCCATCCCCGAGAGGCCAAATAGTGAGTCACTCGTAATGCCGCGTGTGTGGGGACGTTGTCATGATGAAGGAACCAGTCACCTGATTGCCAAAGTTCTGGGCGTTTCCTTCGCACATCCTCTCGCAGACGTCTTAACACTTTTTTGATGGATTTTTTCAATGTTTTCATCGTTTCAAGATGTTGAAGGACGCCCAGAACTTCGCAGGTGGAACAAAATAACAGTAAAAGAAACACAACACTATGCTCAAACGTAAACCTACAAACTGACGCCGTTTGCACA
>NW_019384655.1:145187-263661 GCF_000671375.1 Centruroides sculpturatus | reverse complement strand
CAAGACTATACACGCTGTCATTGCAAAAAGAAGTGTTCCACGAATAAATGCAGTTGTAAAAGCAAGGGACTCTTGTGCAATTCAAAGTGCCATAACAGTTTAAGTTGTTGCGATAAATAAGATTGTATAACGTTAATCACATAATTTATGTGTAAGTTTATTATTGTATTATTTTCTTTAATGATTAAGAATGTACTGTTCGTTTTAGGTTCAACAGTTTATTTAAATGTGCTGTTACGTAAGCTTTCTCCTATTTTCACATATTAAAATGTTGCATTTTTGTCTTAATGTAATAAAAGTATTTTTATTCAACATTCACCATCAGTGCATGCTGAATGTCGACATTTGCCAGTGTAAGTGAGAAATGATGACATGATATTTAGCAAATATTTCATACATACACAAAATGACTGTGTGAATGCTGACATTCGCCAGATATCGGTCATTCACAGTAACATACTTATTATATTAGTATGTTATTTACAATATCAATTTAAATATTTTCTGAAATTTTTAGAGCTATCTGACAATTACAAAAAAAAATTATCAAAGATTTTCAATTTTTGATTGTTTCAAAAGTAAAAATATAATAAATACATTAATATTGTTAACGTTTTTGTTATTGAAAAAAGTTGGGTGTGTTTATAATTTTGAAATGGACTGTATTGTTACATTGGATGAAAATGATATTATAATGTTAACTTATACAAAACTCAATTTGTTCAAAATATCAATAATGAGAACAAAGTTCAAATTAACTTTACCATTCTCTCTCTCCCCCCTCCTTCACAACAGAAGAGAAAGTGGGTGAAATGTATCATTGGGAAAGAAAGGCAATTCTCAGATTACTTCCATAAACTTTTGACATTTTGAAGTTAATTTGAAATTTATCCACTCAGCCACTGGGTTGCCCACCAGTGGCTGAGTGGAGTGGATAAAACCACTGAACACTGTTAATTAGTCATGGGTTTGTGTCTTACCAATGGGCTGACCATTTGAAATTTTCTGAGTTTTCTTCATGTTTGTGACACCTAAATAGGAACCATTTTCCCATAAAAGTACTCCCAGGAGGCATTCTCCTCGGCCAGTTGCTTACATGTCTCACGTTGCTGTCTAGTGGAAACGCTTGTCCCATCACACGTGTGTTACATGGTGTTTTGGAACATGTTCCACCAAACTTCCAGACCTGCATGCAGGGAGACAATGTTACAGAATGGACTAATTAATGCTCATATGTGAATTCAGTCATCTTCCACACCTGCTTATTGGAGATGGATCAGATGACCAAGCCAGCCAGCCAAAGTGGAAGTTCTGTATGGCTAAGACTGTCTGCATTGACCCAACCCATCAATGCTGTGTTGTTGAAATCTTACTTGTGCATCGGAAACTTGTTAAAATTGCATCAGCATTGTTCCGTTCCATTCTTTCACGTGTTCTTCCTATGCAAATTTTCATTGGATTATATCACATTTTAAAGGATGTTATAATTTTCCGTGCTGCAGGTTTGCAAGAATTATGAATTTGAGCCCTACATTGATTTCGTTTTCTTCCTATTCCTTCTAAAATTATTAAAATACTAACAAGACGACAATTTTACCTACTTTTAATCTAAATTTTGTACATTCCAAGCCACTGCTTAACTAAGATGACCGATTTGATATTGTTTGTTTAGACACATTTTATATAAAGAATAGTATTACGTAAAATAACATTGTTGTTAAAATTTTCATATGTTTATTTAAAATATATTTGTATAAAAATAGTAGTTAATAATTAACAGAAAACTTATCGATTGAAATTCTTCCTTTCACATTTCAGACCGAGATTTCTGTATATGTGGCCAAATGCCAGAATATCCGTAATGGGTGGCGAACAGGCAGCCAACGTCCTAGCACAGATTACTAGAGACCAGTATAAACGTGAAGGAAAAACAGTAAGTTAATCATCTAATCGTTATTGATAATTTACGGTTATTAAAGTATATCTTGAACGAATGTCAAATTCAGTTATCAGCGGAAGCAGAGAAGCAAATGAAGGATCCGATTATAGAAAGATTTGAAGACGAAGGAAATCCTTATTACGCATCTGCCAGGTAAGATACGGGAGATTTTCTTAGATCTACTTTTTTGCATTGTAAGAATCTCAAAAACGTGTTTTTTGTCTGTCAAGTGTCTCATCTTTTATTTTGAAAGATGAGGCATTAAATGAAAAATGGTGATTGAGAAATATAATTGAGTTTGAAATAAATTTTTCTGCAGTCAATTGGATTTTGTGCAAAATCTTTCTTTGAAACCATTTTGATTTTTCCAAATGGAATGTATTTTCTGTAAGTTAAAGTTTATTTTATGACCAAATGCTGGATGGGAGCAGATTGCATATTTCTGTGTGTCTTTAATACAAAAATCTTTGCCAAAATGTTATTTTTTGGAAAATCTAAATTTCCCTTGTCATTCAGTTTATTTCTGATTTTTGGCTTGAGGAAAAATGTGTAATATCAGACTTCTGCCAGAACCACCAGAAGAGCATTTATATTTTATAATAATGTGACAACAGCATTTTCTGACCTTTACATATTTAACAATTCAAAACAACAACACAGAACAGAATTAATATTCCATAAATTTACATATGCAACCTCTAGCATACATTTACAGAAAAGCAAGTATTCCCTGTAAATAGTTTGTATTTTTTGGAACTAGGTTAATGTCTTATTACTCTTGCAGATTGTGGGACGACGGCGTCATAGATCCCGTAGATTCCAGGAGGATACTGGGCCTCAGTCTGAGCGCAACCATGAACGCCCCCATTCCGGAAACAAAATTTGGAGTGTTCCGAATGTAAAATTTATACTAGAGGTTTTAAATGCAGATGCCAAGAAATGACAGAAAGATTTTTTTGTAATATAATAAATGCATTTTTTAAATTAAATTTGACTTTTATTCATAATTTTTGGTGAAGAACACATTACAAAGTTCAGTTATTGTACAGTTCTATTTACAAGAAAAACTCCAAATACAATTAACATATCTTCTGGCATGTAAAAATTCTAATTTGATATTATGGAGTGCATTTTTATTGCTTCACGTCTGCAGTTCCTTTTCGGTCGGGATGTCTAATTCATCTAAAAATTTCTCTTGTTTGACCGCTATCATTGAGTACGCATCTACACCAAGTTAAGGAAAATATAGTTTAAATCTTGGACATTATTAGAATAAACTATTGCCAAATTCACAATTTATCACATAACAATGGTGACAAAAATACAACTCTCGAACATCTGTAGTGTGACTTGCACAAACAAATTCTGAGTGAAATAGCTAAGTAAAATCACTACACTTTTGCAAAAGTACAGATTGTAGTATATCAATATCACAGCATTACATATGCTTAATTTTTCTGACAATCAAGATGTAACAATGTTCCACTGACATTAATTAAGATCACAGTATATTGCCTGTACCATTTTTTTCAGCACCTTGACAGATGTGTTTCAAAAACCACACGAGCAGACCGAGGAAAGCTTTTGAAACGCAATGCTGAATTTATGCGAACAAAATTTGCTACTGAAATAAATGAATGCAAAATGATAGACGACCCACTAGTACACCAGTACTCAACTTGGAACTAGTTGGATCCGAATACTCAGACCATCGCTCATTGTTTTCCTTTAATCTCTCGCTATATTTCCCAATTGACAATTTAAAACATTTCATTTGTCAAGGCTGAAATGTGTTAATTTTCATTTGAACTGCCACAAAAATTAATAATTTTTATTAACAAAACTATGTTGTATGCATGTGCATTCTCAACACAATATACAAAGTTGCCAACAGGGAGAATGAATTTCCAGATCCAGAAGTTTCCTACCAGGAGAAATCTGCTATAAGCGATTTCTCCTGGTAATACCAGAGCACAGTCTGTAAACTAACGTAGAATTTTAGAAAGTTGACTCCCGTCTAATTTAAGATATACTTCCATTTTATTAATCCAAAATGGCATTTTCTCACTACCAAGCGAACCATTGGGCTACTTTTTAAACACTTAAATGATACATCAGGCAATTGCAAACGTTCCAAACACCCAAACAATGCATTTGTGGATGAGGAACATTCAAATTACGAACTGTATATTACATTTTATATCTGTTGAAACTTGATGTCAGAATCCATAACAGACACTGTTATAGTTAACAAAAACTTTTATTTTAAACAAAAAGAAGGAACACTACAACTTCAGACATCTGAAGAAAAAAAAAAGGGTGGGAAGAGTAGAACAAAAAAATAGGATAGGGGAGCTTACAGCAAAAACGATGGCTGTACTATAGATTACCACCTATGGAATTTTGGGACTTCAAGTATATATTTGAACCCTGGATTGAGACGAGTTTAACGGTATTCTAGTTTTGGACCAGAGACAAAAAATAAGAAAGTTATCATATTTACAATTTCTTGCCTTTCACAGTGCTTTTTTTAATGGTTTGCAAACTTTACCGCAAGATGGTGGTACTGGATACTCGAGTGGTTACAAGATCAAAGTTTCCTTTGTAAAGTAAAAAAGTGTAATAGATGCAGATAATGGATGAAATTAGAAGTGTTCACCAAAGAGAAAGATAAAGGCAAAGGATGGGGATGCTAGAAGCACATACAGCAAAAACAAGTCACTTTTGGTACTTTCTGTCAGAAAGTCAGAATCTCACCACAGAAAGCAGTCATTTCTTGCCTTTCACGGTGCATTCCATGCCATTTCAGATTTTTCCGCCACCTAGCAGTGACGCTCATCTTCCAGAGGGATAGGTTAGGTTTGTTGAACAAGCTGCGAAAGCGGCACGTAGTACTAGCCAACCGCAAGCGAGAGCGAGCGCGTCAACAGCTGAGGGGCCGTAGGCCCCGAGGTCAATGAGCGCAGGGATATGCTAAAAGGACTTAACTCCAACTGCAGACAATCAGTGTGTTTGTGGATCAACATCTGCCTTTCTTGAAGGTATGTACAGCCGACTTGTCAGACTGCCTGCTAAACATGCAATAGGCTTAGTGGAGAGAATGACCTGACTCCCAATCATTGTGCAATTACCAGAAAAAAGTATGATAACTTTCTTATTTTTTATCTCTGGTCCAAAAGTAGGGTATCGTTGAACTTGTCTCGGTCCCGTGTTCAGATATATACTCACACTCCTGAAATTCCATAGTTGGGAATCTATAGTATCCCCAAACGTTCAGTGTTGCCACCAATCAACAGATCAAGAAAATGTTAATATTTTCCTTATTTTTCAACAATATCTAATGAAGGAATAACTCTCGAAAAAATGACACAAACACCTACTAAAAGCAAAAGAATTCTCATATGCCCATCAGATTCATAAAATTCACCAGTGTTTATTTAAAACTTAATATGTATACAATGGCAGTAACGTTACCATCATTTCGACGCCATGTTTGAAGTAATAGCGTCAATGCCACTGCTATTATTTCAACTTATCTCTCAAACAAACATGGCGTCGAAATGATGATAGAGAGAGTCTACTATAGTGCCATTTTACATAAAAAATTTCAATGAAATTTATTATATTTTTGTTTTTGGCTTAATCTAAATGGAATTTTATAGGTTAAAAGCTTTTCTGTAAATATTTATCATCAATAAAACTCAATTTTCACTCTTCTTCGACTTAAAAAGGATACATATACCCAGAACCGCTCCTCCAAGAAGCAAGCCAGTGCTTAAATTACGCTTTCTAAGTCTCTTTAACTTCATAACCCTCTCCACATTTTCTCTATGAACTTTATTCATGTAATATATTTGAGATCTCTGCTCGGGAGTCAAGTCTTTCTCAACATTTAACTTCGGCATGTAATCTTTGTCCGCCATCTTGAAATTCTGACGAACGTTAAGTGTTGCCAGAAAAATATCGAAATTTCGATATTAATTACGTCGTAGATATTAAGGTAGAAAAATGATCAATTCGTAAATAATTTGGAAGAAAATATTTTAATTTTTATAAATTATTTTTAAAATAATTTAAGTGTTTGCTACACCCCTCGAGACACGTTTAATCACGACGTTTGTAATTGTCGAAATTGCCGGCAATATGAAAGCTTGTTAGTTAGGATGCGATCGGATGGGTTCGANAATCCAAGTCGGATGTATGTAAGCTAATAAATGTTCTCGTTAATCTTATCTCATCTTTTGATTCATTCATGGTTACAAGAAATCACCATATAGAGTCTCTCGAGTCTCCGTAGATATAATAAACACAGAAATAAATAACACAAAATAAATTGTAGTTATGCGTCAATTCCGCGCGACACGTCCGAACATGTAAGCTGAACAATGGTGTGTGGGGAGTGAGTAATCGAGAGCTGCGTGCCGCTCAAACAAAAGACAAATCGACTAAATTTGAAAATCGCGTAACTCCTGGTTTGCGTAAGTCGGGGTAGCGTAAGTTGAGGTATTACTGTATTCGTGGATAGTATTCACCCATGTCTATTAAAGAGATATAGTTTTTAAATAAGGAATTTGTTTCAATTAATATTTGAAAGTTTAAAATGCTTGCATTTGTAGGCTTCAATAGAATTAATAGTTTGATTGGAAAAGGTTAAAGGGCGATATCAAGAAGAACGAAAACTCCATAAGACGAGAACAAAAGAAAATATTATTGAACTGCTATAAATATAGAGAAAACATCCATCAAAAATTAATCATTACATTGTTTTGCTGGAGATGTTTCTCATAACAAAGTCCAAAATATTAGTTATCAGTTTGTCCTCGGGGTAAAGCAGTAAAACAGAAGCATTTTTACATTTTTACCTACATTCAAATAAATGCTGTAGAAATATAAGGAGCCGACACATTTATTTTCGATTAGAAATTTCTTGAAACCATTTCATCTTGTCATCAGATTGAATACTTAACAAATTTGAGTGTAGAACTAGATAAAACACTTCTTAATGTTCCATCTGATGATGAGACAGAAGAGTCTTCATAAATATTTGATTGGAAATAAAAGGGGTTGACTTCTTAAATTTCTACAGCAATTGCTTGAATTTAACATTGACAGAGTTCTCATACGTGGCAGTGGTCACGTATGAGAACAGTTAGGTTCAGGATGGAGGGAAAAGTCGAGAGTAGTGTGCTGGAATTAATGCACTCCACTGTGCATTTAAAAGTTAAATAACAATTTATTTGTGTAAATTTATAAACTACTTTGCAAGAGCATAGAATTAATGGAAGAATCTGTGCCAAACTGAGAGAGAGATCATTTACAATTTCGGATGCAAGTTGATAAATACCTGGATGTGGTGGTGATCATGACTGTCTAGAAGGGAATGCTTGGTCTGGGTCAAGAAGGGTCTTATTTCATCGGTAATGTTCAGGTACTTGTTTGTCAATAAGAGCAATGAAAGTTTGGTGGAAAAATTGATGGTAGTTCAGGAACAGTGGCAAACAAATTCAGCAAGGAGGTTAACACACACAATTTAGGCAGGTGAACTCTGTGTTGTCATCTGTCTCCCCTTGCCTTTTATTTGGGGCCCTCCCCCTGCCATTCTAATGCCCATTTTTTGGTAAAGTTGCTTCAGTCTGCAATTTTTTTCCCATTTTCCTCAATGAGTAGGTTTTTGGAAGCTGTGTCATTCATGGCGCTCTATTCATTGGAAAATTTTACAAAGTTGGTGTGAAGTGTAATTCATTTTATTATGGAAACTACTAGAAAACACTTCTTTTCATTATTGAATACAAGAATTTTTTGGTTAAAGCAAAAAGCACAGCTTTGGTTTTTACTAAAGTGTCGCAAGGAAGGTCTCATCTCCAAATGCATAGCTCTTAAGTACGACTCGTTTCCTACAGAAGTTTGAATCTTGTTACCTCTAATTGAACAAAGTCTTCTAACAAAATTAAGAGCAAACGTAAAGCAATAGCAGAAAAAGAAAAAAGTTGTACCTGACCCATCTATGCTTTGTAAAAGAGTGTGATGCAAAAACTCTATACCAAGAATTGGATAAAATAAGAGATATAACCAACAAAAAAGCATGTGAGATCAGGAAAAAACTGAGCAAAAAATTTCATTGGTTACAGAAAACTTCTAGCCAAAAACAAACCAGTACAATGGAGGTTTCATATTACAACTTTGCAAATATCAAGTTACCAGAAAATATTCATCAAACATTAATACAGAGGCCAAAATATATACCTACTGCTAGGCTTGATTATTCACAACTCATTCCTCCCACCATGGTGGCCATAAAGAACACCAGCCGTCCAGAATTACAATCCAACTTGAAGCTATCTATGGTGATTACCATGGCATTGCAGCAATGTTCAAAAATGAGGAAAGTGAATATGATGACGACTCGGATAGTAAAGTCATTCCTCGCATCCGATCATTTAAATCTACTAATTGCAGATAAAGACAAAAGATTTGTTTTATGCAAAAACCAAGACTTCCTATCAAGAGCCAATGAATTCCTTGAGTAATCCAAGTCTATTATACTAAAACAGGATCCTATGACTACAATATTAAGAAAGACACGTAAAGTTATAGCACTTCCAGGAATTATAGCTTCCTTAGTAGATCCTCTCAATCCACCAATGAATGTTGCTTGCCATAGATTATTCTTCAAGGCCAAAATGCATAAAACTACATGGACTACATGGCCTTTAAGATCTTTAGTCAACAAATGCTCCCACCCATATACTACTAAGAATCTGCACTAGCAAAACAAATTACTGCTTTAATTCCACCTTCTGACTTTGTGACTGCTGCCTCTATGGATGCTAAATCAGTCATCTTAGACAAATTAGAAAAACCTTTCCACCAACTCATACTAATTGTACAAAATTGATGTAATTTCCTTATATCCATCAGTACCATATTTCGAGGCCGTCATGCTTGCAAATACCCTGCTGTTCAACTCTGGTATTACATTTGCGTGAAGCTCTCTTTTCATTACAAAAAACAATTACTTTTAATTTAATGGCAAAATATATAAACGGACACAGGGAGTACCATTATCACCTATTTTGGCAGAGCTTATTATGAGGAATATAGAACATTATATTTTCAATGCCCCTTGACCATCCATTATCCAATTATGTATTTATGTTATATTGATGACATACTATTCACACGGAAAAGTTCTAATGATTTACAGCAATTTATTCAATCGTTGGACTCTGTTTATCCTTCGGTCAATTTCACTGTAGAGGAAGAACAAAATGCCAGAATCTCATTCTTAGATCTAGAAATTCATACATCTCCTGATCTTCTATTTTCTGTTCATCATAGAAACAACAAAGCAACATGAATTATCCCTGCTACAGCCTTCCAACCGTTAAACTTCATGAATTCTGGTATATCATCCCTCATTCAGAGGGCATTCGTGCTCTCTTCCACCCAAGCACTAGTGGATGAAGAATTGCAAATCATTAACAAAGCAATGCAAACAGCTGGATATTCTCTTTCTAAATTTCATCTTCTCCAAAATTGTGTCAAAAATAACCTATTTCTGCAGTCATTTCTTAGTAACAAAACGGATCTAAAAAGAGCACATCCTCCGATACCATTTTTAGGCCCTATCTCTAAAAATAGTACATCTTTTTAGAAAGAATGGTTTTATTTTACCGATAACACCACAACCAACTCTAAGAAGACTATTATGCAACAGCAGAGATATATTTAAATTGAATGAAAAATTTGGGTCTATTAAATTCCACTAAAACATGCTCTATCAGAGAAGAAACTAGCTACATAGGGGCCATGGCCAAAATGTTTAGTTCTCGCATCCTAAAACATCAGAAGGATATCAGAAACAGTAGACCATCAATGGAATTAGTTAAAAAACTGTTTGACCAAGATTATCATCCACTCTGGGCCCAAACAAAATTACTCAAATGGTGCATCAAATAATGGACGGAGAACCTCTACATACCTGCTATAACACCGTGCAACACACCAACCCTTGAAATCCCACAATTATGGATAACATTATTCAAGCAATTCAATCTATAATTTTAATTCCTTTTCGCATCTTGCTATTGCTCACTATGTATTTTTGGGAAAATTACATCTTTCGTAATGCCATTCATAATTTTAGAACATTGCTCTATTTCAAATTCATTTTGGTATTCCATCCATGTGCTTTATTTAATTTCATAAAGCTGTTTGAAAGTTTAAAATTTGATAGCAGTTGTATTTGATATTTGTCTGATGATGGTAACTTTATGCTACTGAAAGTTCTAGCAAACACCCTTATACTCTAAAAGTGGCTACTGGTAATGCCACAACACTCAAATGTAATTATTATATATTTAAAAGTTGGCATGAAGTGTAATTCATTTTTATTATGAAGTTCCTTGACTGCATTTGTGAAATGGAGTACTTTTTCCCTTTATTTTTTTGACTAAAAAATTAAAATTGAAATCGTCGAATTTAACTAGCCAGGGTTTTCACAATTGTATACGTGGGGGGACCCAAAAATAACCGGATTTTTTGTATAAAAACTTTATTTATTAACTTTTTTACAAAATTCCTTCAGTCACCTTCAAAGTACTCTCCATTAGATGTGATGCACTTGTCAAGTCTTTTTCCCCACTGTTTGAAGCATCTCTGGAACTCTTCAACCTTGATATCGTCCAGTGCCCTTAGCGAAGCTGTTTTTATCACCTCCATATCATCAAAACGCTTCCCTTTTAGATTTTTCTTCATTCTCGGAAACCGAAAAAAGTTGCACGGGGCTAGGTCTGGTGAATACAGAGGTTGGGGAATGACAGGCCATCCCCGAGAGGCCAAATAGTGAGTCACTCGTAATGCCGCGTGTGTGGGGACGTTGTCATGATGAAGGAACCAGTCACCTGATCGCCAAAGTTCTGGGCGTTTCCTTCGCACATCCTCTCGCAGACGTCTTAACACTTTTTTGATGGATTTTTTCAATGTTTTCATTGTTTCAAGATGTTGAAGGACGCCCAGAACTTCGCAGGTGGAACAAAATAACAGTAAAAGAAACACAACACTATGCTCAAACGTAAACCTACAAACTGACGCCGTTTGCACAACTGTTTCTTGAAGGTCTCTACTAACCCCATGTAACAGGAGAACTCTCTACTGCGTCTACAAATGGCAGCGTGCTCTCAGTTTGGTTTTTGTTTGGGTCCCCCTTGTACATCATAAACATATCAGTGTGCTTTTGCAAAGGTGTACGGAGATGGAAGAATTTTATTTTTTACAGAACATCTCTAAATGTTTGAGAATCACCAGACTAGACAAATGACATTTCTTCATTTATCTTATGAACACTTCATATATTACAAAAAAGAATCTTTATAATTTAATTCTGTATATAAAATTATACATATTTAAATTAAGATTTTCAATTTTAGTGTGTAATAAATGATAAAAATCTGATTGCGCTTGTTTATTCGAATCAATTATTATTCTAAGTATTCTGGTCAAAATTAAAAATAAATCACAGCTTGGTGTCTAGAAATATGATAAAAGTTGTAAAATTAATACATATATTAACATGAAAATGTATATGTACAAGTCTATAGTTCTTTCCTTCGTAATTAGTCAGGATTGATAAGAATTGCAGTAGTTTTAAAATGACATTAATGATGGAATATACTTTTATAGGGAACACACTTCATTGAATTATGCTGTCAAAGAAAAATTCCGTTGTTATTCATTCAAAATATTACAGGTTGGACGATTTTATCATTTTATTGTTGTTATTTTTATTTTATTAATCTAATTAGAAATGTGAAATTTTAAAAGGTTTTATGGTTGGAAGGGAGGCTGAAGCAGAGGGCATTGCAAAGCACGGTGCCAAGATGGTGACGGCAGTTGCCTGTGCCAGAGTTCCCAAATTGACTTTAATCGTCGGAGGTTCTTACGGTGCTGGAAATTATGGAATGTGCGGAAGAGCATACTCGTAAGTTGAATTTTTCTCTTATTTGACTGTTCAGAAAAATTAATTTTATACACCAGAAATTCCATCTTTAATGCACATATCTATGAAATTTGTACAAATATAAAACTAAAAATATTACTGTAGTCATTCATTTCACACATCATCTCTACTAGCAATCTCATCCAGCATTTGGTTGGAAAACTTGTTTAATTATCATCAGGCCATTGTTTTTTGGTGTGATGTTGGTTTTTTAATCAAAGAATACAGTCCGTTTCAAAATTATAAACACACCCAACTTTTTTCAATAACAAAAACATTAACAATAGTAATGTACCTGTTACTGTGAAAGATTGAAATTAGAGAATGTCATTCTCCGGTGAATGTCCGAATATTTGGTTATATTATTATACATTCGAACAATCGCCGGTGTATGTCGACAAGCACAGATAAGCTTTGGTGGAGGTCGAAACGATACCTGAGAAGCCGATGTTGACAGAGAGGTGACAGTCTGTCGCCAAATCCTTTGTGGGTAGCTGGAGGTAGGACAAAGTCTTTTGATCCCATGAGGTGGGGATCGGTTTGTCAGGTCGAATGGCGGAGGATGAGAGGGGTCGTCAGTAAGGCGTCTGCGATATCTTAATAAAAGACACCATTAACAGATCAATTCGTAATCACATAATAACGTAATCAGTTCGTAATTTGTAAAGAAAAGTTACTTTTCATAGATGAGATTTCTTCTCAAGAAATATCACTGAGAGAAGCAGCTGCAGCTAATTCGAAAAGTGGAGGGCAAGACTATACACGNACAAATATAAAACTAAAAATATTACTGTAGTCATTCATTTCACACATCATCTCTACTAGCAATCTCATCCAGCATTTGGTTGGAAAACTTGTTTAATTATCATCAGGCCATTGTTTTTTGGTGTGATGTTAGTTTTTTAATCAAAGAATACAGTCCATTTAAAAATTATAAACACACCCAACTTTTTTCAATAACAAAAACATTAACAATAGTAATGTACTTGTTACTGTGAAAGACCGAAATTAGAGAATGTCAGTATTCTCTGGTGAATGTCCGAATATTTGGTTATATTAGTATACATTTGAACAATCGCAGGTGTATGTCGACAAGCACAGACAAGCTTTGGTGGAGGTCGAAACGATACCCGAGAAGCCGATGTCGACAGAGAGGTGACAGTCTGTCGCCAAATCCTTTGTGGGTAGCTGGAGGTAGGACAAGGTCTTTTGATCCCGTGAGGTGGGGATTAGTTTATCAGGTCGAGTGGCGGAGGAGAGGGATTGTCAGTAAGGCGTTGGCGATATCTGAATAAAAGACACCATTAACAGATCAGTTCGTAATCACATAATAACGCAATCAGTTCGTAATTTGTAAAGAAAAGTTACTTTCCATAGATGAGATTTCTTCTCAAGAAATATCGCTGAGAGAAGCAGCTGTGGCTAATTCGAAAAGTGGAGGGCAAGGCTATACACGCTGTCATTGCATTAAGAAGTGTTCCACGAATAAATGCAGTTGTAAAAGCAAGGGACTCTTGTGCAATTCAAAGTGCCATAACAGTTTAAGTTGTTGCNAGACACGTTTAATCACGACGTTTGTAATTGTCGAAATTGCCGGCAATATGAAAGCTTGTTAGTTAGGATGCGATCAGATGGGTTCGAGTTCGATTCTAATTAAGGAACAAATTTAAATCTTCTTTCGGGAAATTCCTGTTCGAATCCAATGTCAACTTTTATCATTTATTGTGAGTAATTCTGATCCGGATTTCGTTCTGTCTTCCTTCCACGCTGGCCTACTCCATTATGGATCGGGCCTCTGTATTGGACAGAATTCAAATTATCCTAATTTCTTTTTTTAATTTTATATGCTTGAATGTAATTAAAGTATATCAGAAGAGAAATCATATAATTGGATAAAAAAATTTATCCTATTCTTCCAGAAATGGATTGACTCGACATATAGTCCCTGCAAATTTCTAATGTTTTCTTCAATCTCTCTTTCTCTTACATATCTTATGAGACATTTTCGATCCATTTTGTTACGTTTTCCTCTTATTATTCTTTCTCCAATTCTTGTAGAAAACACTCAAACTATTGTAGTTTTCTCGTGTATCATATCAGTTAATATATATTAACAATTTCGCATAATTAAACTTTTTCCTAACGGTTGTATCTAATTTTCTCAAGCATTTCATTTCAAACTCCCCGATCTTTGCGCCTGCTGGGTTGATAGTACAAGGCAACACAACACTTGGGAGATCTGTCAAAGGGGATAGTGCCTCCCGGAAGAGCTTTTTGTAGGAAATCTTCTCGCGGTATAATATCTAAACAGGGGCTAACCCTGTTTAGATTATACGCCCGGAAAACTCTACCGTTTCTCTGGTACGAACCCGCTACTTGTTTTCGGTGGTTTTTATCCACTTGGCAACCGGAGGGCCGTATTACATCTAGTAATACTGTACAATTAAATAAGTTGTTTTATCAGCTATACATTTTCAATTATAAGGTGTTAACAACCACTTAAGTTATTAAATGTTTAATTGTGTGCTTCACTGAGTTAATTACTTAGCAGATTATAACAATGATAAATACGAGTAGAGATTACGTGTTATCAACGTGACAATTATCTGGAGAAGGCATAGACGCGCAGGAACTACCGTAATTTCAATGCTCTATCAAATTACCTTTTCAGATGATAAAACCATTTTTATCACTTTTGTGTGATTTTTTTTTAATTGAATATAATTCAACTCGAAGCTGCAATGAACTTAAGGTAGGAAATTTCTCTTTAGTCATATTTAAAAATTATGTTTTCTAATGATGATAAACCCTATCTGTTCTAATTTTTCTCTGATTTAGGCAAGGAAAATCTATAAATAGGTTTATTATCGAATTAATAACAGTTTATTCTAACAATATCTTGTTACTGTACTATTCATAGTAACTGTATGAACTGGACATCTTATCCAGGAACGATATTACACTGATTATCATAATATATAAATACAATTTACTAATCTGGTTGAGGAATTACAAAAAAAGGGTCAGCTGTTATTGTGTAAAACGAGTGATAATGAACGTCATGTGATCAGTAAAAACCTTGAGTTGCCAGTAGATACGATTAGAGAAAGTGTTGTTTGTCATAGAGTCAAGTTGCTATTACTGTGATGAAAAATTGGCTCCTGATGTGAGTATGACTCAGATTTTCTTTTATATTTTAATATAATGAATTGCTTCAAATGTTTTTTTTTTAATTACACAATAATAGCTCGTTAGTAGAAAATAGAACTATAAAAACATTGAAATTAGAACTCTTTTGGCTTATAGTTAAAGAACTACTCGCCACTGTAATTGCTGATTTAAATTAAGAAAAATGGGATATAAATACGTATTAATTTGTTTAAAAATTCACTTAATTAGGACTATCTACGCGTATTTTATGCGTGGTGTCTATCGAAGTGTAATGATTCAGTAGCCATTGTTTCAGTTTCTTTAAGGTTAATGCCATCATTTCTTTGTTAATCCAAATTTAGCACAGATGTAACAGAAATATTCTTAGAAAGATGAAATAATATCGAAAAGAAATCATTCGAAATGAACAATTTTTACCAGCGATCGTGTATACTCAATAAAGCCACAGATATTTAACATATACTAACAGAATTACTCATTATATATTCTGCAACTTATTCTGAATAAAAATCTAATTTTAAACGTATTTTTCAGAAATTAATAAGCTTTCTACTACGCATTTAAAATTTCCGTTTATGTTAAAATTGGAGTCTTGGTCATATCCTAAATTAAACTAAACAGGCGTAAACAGATTTTTTTGTTTGATTATGTTATTGATTGCTAGTAGTTACTATGCTAATTTTAACATTGAGTTTGTAAACTTTTAGGAAAAACAGAATATTTTCTAGCTATAAATTATGCCATTTTTTACCGTTTATTAACGATTAAACGATACTAAGCTGTCAGAATCCAGGCTTCGTTCTGACCTTAATAAATTACCGCAGACGAAAATAGACTTTAAAAAAACAATTAATCACGCTGAAATTCTTTTTGATAAGTAATTATTTCATTCTAAAATAGAAAAAAGGTTCAATTCTGTGCCAACTGTAAGCTTATCAGGTCAATTTTTCTTGTTTCTTCGCTGACGGACAAATGCCAATAAACTACTGTCGTATGTAGAATCAGCAGAATTTTTTCTGACGTTCTTCCATTTGTCAACATTTCGGATTTACAATAATAATAAAAAATGGGAAGAAAAAAAACGAGTTTAAAAAAACGTAAACAAAAACACGTGTCAGAAACGAAATCGATTAATATTCCCATCACGTGTTTCTGACATCACTTCCGCATTTCTAGTAGCTTTCTATTTGAATGGAAGAAATTAAAAGACAGAAATAATTCCTACGTTAAAATATAACGATTCGGTTTAAATAATTAATTATTTTAATTTATATAACATTTATATAAGTTACATTTTAGGAGTTTCGTAACGCTTTAAAAACTTTCTTAAGTAACCATTCAGACAAACAATGACGTCATCGGCGACGAAGCGAAACTTCGTCACAAGTTTAGTTTTAAGTTTATTTTCGTTCTCTTTTGTCAGAATTAATTCCAAGTTTTATACTTACCTCAAACGTTTTCTACGAGGAAATAAAAGTATTTGTAAAATTTGGCAAAAGACGCGAAGAAAAAAAAAAAAAAAAAAAGAAAATGTTGAAGTGGCAGACGACATATTGCACGAGACTGACGCAGACGATTTTATTGCACGAGACGAGTGCGTATTACGTAACGTGCTAAATCGACGCAGACGATATTACTGCGTATTGGTTCGACGTATTGCACGAGATGAATGCGGATTAGCGCACGAAATTTAAGAAACAGACGACATTTTACAAGAAATGAACGCAGATTAGCGCACGAGACTAACGAAAGACGAGATATCGCACGGGATTTATAAACAGACGAGATATCGCACGGGATTTATAAACACGAGATTTACAGACGAGATATTGCACGGGATTTACGAACAGACGACATTTTGCATCAAACAAATGCAAACGATATTACGCAGCAAACAGAAAAAACAGAGTAAATTCACCCGCAAAAAAACGCGCAGACGTAAATTAAGCGAATTTAAACCCGAAAATAAATAAATCTCCGAATAATTTGCGAGTTATTATTAGTTTATGAAGCTGCGTAAAAGTTCAGAGACCGAAACAGGGGATGATAGAGCAGCTGGTTCCTCTCCACCATCCATTCTATTTTTAGACCAAGATGAGCAAGCATTTCGAGTTAAGTCAGCTGCTTAATAGCATTTCTGGGGGACGTGGACTTGCTTCTCTTTCATTCTACGTTTATCTGCGCTTCGCTTAGTACAGAGTTCAAAAACAAGTCGAAATAGTTCATTTGTTTCTTGTCTGTTAATCTCTGTATCGTTTGTACTTCTTTGAAAACAGATATTTACATTTAATGCGGAGACATGGCTCGTGTGATACCAGAGAAGATAAATAGGGACATACAAGGTGAGTTTCATCTTAATTATCATTTACACCTAATTATAATTACTGTTGATTTGACTGTTGGTTGTATGTCGTTTAAGTCATTTACAGAACTTATTCGTAGTGTTAAGAAATGTGTATTGATTATCCTCCGTCCGGTCCATTAATCTGATTAATGGACCGGACGGAGGATAATCAATACACATTTCTTAACGGAGGTTTTGTGAGGCCCTGGAGAAAAATTACAAGTGGGACCCCAAAATATTTGGTAAAAATAATATTTTTTTTAAAGTGTGGGGCCTTGACGTCCGAGCCGGTCCCGTGCCGTTTTCTAAACAAATGTGTAAGAAAATTGACTCTAAGACGGGCGGTTTGTGTTGATTTTACATTTGCAGAGCTTCCTTAACGGGTGTGGTATGTATGTGAGTATGTTATGTGTATATTTATATACCACTCTATATACAGTATATAGGAATTTCGGTACTTTTCTGTTAATTGGGCGCCAGTCGATAAATGCAGTACAGTGTAAAGAAATAGCTATTTTATTATGACGACATCACTTGTCAGATTACAATTACAACTGGCATCCCGTTAACAGAAAAGTACTGGAATTTCTGTATGTATTCGTATGGATTTTACAATAATACAAAAGACTTCAGTTAATGGTACTTATGTGGATTGGTAGATGCCGAATAAATGTTTGTTTGCTCGAGAGTTGTTATTAAAAATGGGCGTAACTAAACTGTATTCCGTACCATACCGTAAACTATATTGATTTGGTATTAATATAGTAATTAAAAGCAAATTAAGACAAAGACAAAATTAACTTAATGCAACAAAGTTTTATTATGAAATCAGCTTTGTGAACAATTGTGCAATTTTAGTGGGAGGAGTGGGAGATAAACTTGGGGTGAATGAAGCTTGGGCTTACTCACCATGCGGCATGCCGAGTTCGAACTTACTTTTTAGCTGAATTTTTATTTTACTGGTTGCTTGAATTGTGTTTAATGGAGTCTACTGTACGGTACATTTAAATGTTGCCGGTTCTACTCTGCTGCTATGGCAACATGGGGTGCAGAGAGAAAATGGTCACAATATATACACTATTTATACACTGATTAGCAAGCCTGTGATGTGCCAAAACTTCTTGCACAGAGTGCAGATAAGGCTAGAGCTAGTACTATATAAAAAAAGATAGAATTATAAGAATAAATGTATTGGATATCTGATTAAAAATATATTTCTGAGTATAACCAACTTACTAAACATTTTATTAAACTAAGTATCTTTTGATTGTAACTCATCCTAGACTGCAATTTCTTACTAACTAAACACACTCAAGAAAACCTTTAAATATGCAGCCGTATTTATTAAATTCTAACGTTTTCGGTCATATTCAATGACCTTTCTCAAGAAAAAACCGGAAAAAATCGAACTTTTTCTTGAGAAAGGTCATTGAATATGACCGAAAACGTTAGAATTTAATAAATACGGCTGCATATTTAAAGGTTTTCTTGAGTGTGTTTAGTTATCTTTTGATTGTTTTTGTAAATGTGAGGGAATATAAATGATCTGTGTTTATTACATAATACGCAAGTGTTTCTACATTAAGTATATTTAAATCTAAAAATGCTTTTATGTTACATAAGCTGTATATACAGGATTCTATTTATAATTATATAAGCTTCTCTATGTACTTTTACAATTAATATTGTCATAAGGAAGTGATTATATGTGTCTTCTCTCTAATAATATATGTAGGTTTGTATGCTGAGTGGATTCAAGCCGAAATTTATATTCACTATCTCTCTCTTCTGTATAAAAAAAAATAAACATATCCTTTACAAATTATATAATTTTGCATTTTAAATAAAATAAACCTGATGTTGGTTACATAAAATAATTTTTTGATTATTTTAAGATATACGATGGTAGGAAAAGTAACTGACAATGTCGAATTAAGGTCTGGTTTGTCTCTCAGTGTTCTAAGTTTTGTACAAATGGAGTACAAATATATATATTTTATTCCTACAGTTCTTACTATTATATATATATATATTAAGTAAACAGTACAGACCATATTCTTCTTGTGTTAACACTCAAAATAATAAGTAATGTTCGTCTCTAACCCATTAGTTTATGTAATGGTCTATCTCTCCGAGTTCCTTCCACTTTATCCTTTATAATATTGTAATCTGTTAATATTTTTGATTAGTTCTGTATCATTTGTTTATTAAATTGCTTATCTATTTATGTGAATTGTTAGCATTCATACAAAAAATGTTAATTTTTAAGTATTTTAATTTAATTTTACTTGGTTTCAAAGCACTCAAATGTGAATGTATTCCAAATATCTGCGACACAACTTACTTGAATGACAGATATTTTCAGAACAGGTGAAAGATTGTTGTTCTTGAATGACAGTTATTCTCAAAATAAGTGTAAACTACTCCAAATCTTTCAGTTACAGTTATGTTTCCTAAGTAATAAATTTTAAAACTGTCTGCACAAGTTGTATAACAGAAATCTTTTGTGTGAAATCATTGCCTTTTGTAGCAGTAAATTAATGTTTATACGTTATTTACACACTTGCGTTACTTGCGAAATATTTAATTTTGTATCGGTTTATTAAGACCAAGGATAGATTAAACTGATAAAAAAGTAGATTCTAGCATAGAGATAACATGTGTACAGTCTTTAAATGTTTTTACATTTTTGTTTACATCAAATTACAAACAGCAAAGACAATAACATGCAGTAATAATGATAACAGCTTGTTATATAACTATAAAAACATATCATAAAATTCTATTGAAAACTTCTGATATTATTTGTTAGCATGTGATATTAATATATCAAATTTCAAATAAATATTTGTATGATAAATCTGAAAAATATTGCAGTAATAATACTATTTTTTTAATATAATAGTCTTAAAAAATGCTTTAAATAATTAGGTTCATTTAAATTGTAGTAATGAGCTAATACTTTAAAAAATCTATAAGAGTTTATACATAGAAAAGGCAATAAGGTTTTCGTTTGGAATTGGATGAGAAGCATTGACCTTTTGACTGTACCTTTTTAATTTCGGAACAACATTCTCTGGTGCCAGATCTGGATGATAAGGAAGTTGCAGAATAACCTGTTACTTCTTAAGCATCATTGTTTCCTTACCACAGTGTAGTCTTCTGTTATTGTCAGAGGTGGACCTACATAAAGGATACTTAGGATGTTGCAAATTTGGTTTTATACTATTGCATCTTCAGGAAGATCATTTTCAAAGTTAAAATTGATTAAAACGATCCCAAGAATAATATGTCAATAGCAACTTTCTTAACTTGCAATCTAGTCCAGTGAAAGCAATACTGCTGCAGAATTGGACATTTTTCTGTTATTGATTGCTTTTCTGCTTTTAGCATCACTGAATTAAATTTATAGGTGAATTTCTGAATTGAATTCTTCAATTCATCGTAAAACTATTGCCTTATTGTTTGTTTTACTGTCTTTTAGTATATTTAAATAAATTCTTATTATCGTAAACAAATGAATCTACTCTCTATTTGCATTTCTCTTTTTAATGGAACTCATATCTAGAATTTGTACTTAGCAGAGCATATTTGTAGAGTATATCTAGTATTTGTAAGGCAAATCCTAGATATGCTCTAGTTATTGTGGTGCAAAAAAAGACGGTCCATCTTGGTGTTAATCTACAGATGTTGATACATCTGTTGAGTGTTCATAAAGTTTTATAATACACATACTTGTAATCTGTGGATTTTGGTAGGCATACAACTTTCCAAAGTGAAAAACTCGTTTAGATTGTTGTTCTGTATGGAATGAAAGTAACGAGTTCATGTTTAAAGTTGATTTGTTATGCAATGATACAACGTAAATTGAAATTTCACACTCATGTCTAAGAAATGGTGATGTCACGTTTCTCTTCCCAAACTTTGTAGAATGCTGCGGTAGGAGAATTACCAATCAACTTTTAATTTTTATTGTGTTATTTCTTTATGTAAATTTTTAAGTTAAGAAGTGTACAGTTTATGGATTGTAATTATTTTTGTGTTTAATTTCTTTCCAAATTACCCACTAAAACTGATTTGGTTGATCTTGCTTAAGTGATTCGTATTTGACATGTAATCCCTTATTTATCATTTGGAATACTTCAATGAATAAAAACAATAGACTCATTGCCAGAAAGGAAGAGACGATGCATAACAAATCAGTCATCACGGTGGCTGTTGTATTCTCTGGTCCAATAGGCAGCAATCCACCTCGACTGTATGCTATGCCAATTCCGGTTGTGAAAATTCCAGTTAGTCAGGTTAATGAAATTAAAAGACGGAGAGTATGTAACAAGTGTAATAAGAAACTGTTTGCAGGAAGAGTGAAGTGTCCCTACTTCTAGCCTCGAATGGTGTAAAGTGCTAAATCGTGAAGGATAAATCTGATGTAGAGTAGTTGATGGTAATAACGCAAATAACGATGATCTAACGGTTAACATTAGTTGGATAAGTGACTTCACAAATAATCTCCTTCAAATAGTGTGTATCCCTGCTGTAAGAAGAGAACAAAAATTGGATATAAAAAAGTATTTCTTATAATAAAAATTTTACTAATTATTCTACATTCCCATTTAGTTCATAAAATTTCATCTGTTTTCTGTGCGTAATTTTGCCAAGTGTATTGTTAGGCTCGGCCAAGCCTGCTATGGGGCAACCAGTAGCGAGAGAAAAGGTCCAACGTGTCTTGGAATACATGAATGATACGCATATGATTTAAAAGGCATATCACATGTATTTGATATGCTTTCTCATTGTAATTCTTTCTCACCTTTCCATTTAATTACTATTATATCTCGATTGCTCTCCTGCTTTTAGCATCATCACAATCTTATTTTATCTAAAGTATATATTAGGTACTATTTTTCAGTAGTTACTTTTAAAATGCCAGACTCTTTCTACTGGATATTCTGTATTTCTATCTGAAATTAGTTTATACACTAAAATTCTCTGTCCAATAGTGTGAGCAACGTATGTATCATTTCTATTGTTTAAATTATCTATTTACAATCTGTCCTCAAATTTTGAATTCAGATAATCCCATGTTTTCTTGATTTATCTTGGATTTTACATGTGAACTTTAATACTATACTTATCGTGGACCTCAAACAAACTAACTTAAAAATACTTTTGCTATTGCGTAGTCTCAAATTACGAAATTACAACTCCGAAACACAGATATCAGTTAGGTTTCGAAGACTAGATGCACGTTTATCTGAATATTCTTATCAAATAAGTTTATGATCTACGACAACCCTTAATATTATTCATTGAAGCATTCCTAACGATAAATGAGGGATCAAATTTCAAATATGAATCATGCAAGTGTGAATGGTTTGTAACTATTACTTTATAATGTTCCGATTTGATAATTGTCTATTAGAAAATCGGTGATAATTGTGTAATAAAATTTAGTTTCTATGCATAGTTTTTATAACTCAGTTTATGCAATTATTGGCATTTTCAAACATTGATTAATTATTAGAGTAATTTGTTGATGGAAAATAAATATTATATTTCAGTTTGTTTTCGTCGTATCAAGAAAATTTTTAATAGATTTCTTTATTAATAAAAAGCAGTCTTAAAGGTTTAAGTTTCTGTTAGTTAAAATAATAATAATTTTATTGAGGTAGGAATCACTACTGGTCCCTAATTTTGTCTGGGCCTGGAGGAAAATCCTCAGCTTCACTCAATGGCCCTGATCGTATGAGTTGCAAGAAGAATGATGAACCACTAGGCCCTGTTTCATCATTCTTCTTAATCCCTTTCTGTACTTCGTCATAAAAATACTTTCACTTATATTTAGGTAAAAAAATTCAGGTTTATTCTATTTTAAAGTTTGTTAAAGTTACGAAATTTGTAAATGTTATCATAATTTATTAGTTTTTTATATAAGCAGAGGATGAAGGACGGCGAGTGTAATTTTATACCTATTGTGTCCTTTCTTGGTAGCCTGTACCTGTCACGACTACATCATATTATTTGCATTTTCTGAAAGTTTTTCTAAATTAAGATGGTTATTTATAGGACATAGAAAAAAAACATTAAGAATCTATATAACTGAAGTCAATATTTTCTATTCTTACTTTTATGGTATTAATTATAATAAATGAAACCTATTAGTGAATAGAATAATATAAGAACTGCAGCAATTATTAACGTAATAAAACACTTCGGGCTTATATTTTTTTAATTAATGCAACCTTGAAATGTTTTATCTTGTTAAAAAGAAAAAAGAGTTGAAGAATGCCGTCTAAGATTATTTTTTTCGAATACTTCGTAATGAATTTAAATTTTCATTAAGAAACAAAATAAAACTCGGAGTTATTTTCAAAATTAAATTATGCTATCGTAATATGATAGTTAAACATTAGCAAATAGAAATGCAATGCTAATATATAAAATACAATACCATAGTGTAAAATATGAGCGAAATGCAGTATACAAAACCATAGTGTGAACGAATTCTATCGTCTTAAAATTAAGCTTTAAGTAATTGAAAATTTTAACAATTATTGTAATGAATACTGGCTTTTGAGAATGAAATGCTTTTAATATTAAATATATTGTCTCGCCGTAACTGCCTTAATCTTAAATTACGGCTATAGTAGCAATTTTTTAAAAATAAATTTTTATCTGTATCACAGATTTTAAAAAGAAAATTTTATATCATAAAACAAATATCAAATTTTTCAAAAGTAAGATGGATGCACAGTCTTAAACTCTGTAAGTGATGGTCTGATATTGATAAGGTTGCGTACTTTTGAAAGATATAATAATTTTATATTTTACAGATATTTTAAACATATACGACTACTACATCATTAAGTATTGTATTTAAAAATGTTTATCAATGTGAATAACTGCTAAGATATTGATGCAATTTTGTTATTTTCTTACATTTGTCATTGGATTTTTAATTTATCATAAGGGAAAATTGTAAAAATATTTAAATTTAGAAGAATTAAAAAATTATATTCTAAATTCTAGTAGGAATAAATTATCAGTAGAGATAATTTGTTGTAAGCATATAATTTTGAAAAATTTAAGACTGTTTCTAAGATTATTTACTGATAGAAACAATGTTGATAAACAATTTCAGATTTTATTGATAGAGATAAACCAGTACAATGAATCATTGAACACATACTCTATTTTTATTGGAATGGAAAAAAACAACAGTTCAAGATAACTATATCATAATTATATTGTATCAATAAACACAAGGAAAATTCCATAAAATTTAAAACTTAAATAATATTTATTATAATGTAGTGTTTAGTATAATGCAAATGTTATGATTTTTATAATAATGGATATCGCTCGTTAATAAAATTTTATTTGTTTTATGTAGAATGTGTTACCGAGTTAAGAAAGGATTTCTTCGAGAACAAGATTCCAATTAATGATGACAATGCAAATCTTCACAGATTTTGCTTTAAACTGGAATTTTTGTTGCAGAATGACATGAAAGGTAAGCAATTTTTTTAAAGTAAATTGAGCAATAACTTTCTAAAAATATTAATCGAATTTAGAGGAAAAGTATTATTTCATTTTCATAAACAAAGTTCTACAATTTGATAATGAAAACATAATAAACATTACACAATATATGCACATTAACTGACACACACACACTGTTAGAATGAATTTTGGATCATTGAAATAAATGACAATGACGTATAATAAATAATCTTATCGACTCTGCAGTTATCCAATGCTGCTGAATAACTAGAAAATCAGAGCCGAATAAAATCATTTATCACACTTCAAAAGTTCTAGATAAGTTTGTACAAAAAATCTTAATTTCGTTGATTAAAAGAATCATTATAAGTATAGATAAACTTTATATATCAAATTTTTAAAATTAAAGTATTGGCTAAAATGGATTAGATTAATTATCATTTCAGATGGGTTAGTATTTGTATAAAATATCACGAGTAGTTTCGGTAAGTTAATGTTACAGTTAATACAAGAAACATTATTCAATTTGATGCATTTGTATTTAAAATTAGATTGTATTACTATAATGTTTGATGGCTCTTTGTTTACTAAAGACATGATTACTACAAAATAAGACATACTGATATTATGAATGAGTTGCTAACTGTATGACTTGAGTCCTTTAGCTGTTTTTTGACAGTATTATTCATTTTTTATGATCTGTAGTTGACTTTTTTTTGTGTTTTTCCTTCTAACACATTAACTTTGTTCTAGATGTTCATGCTATTGCAAATTATGGCTAATGAATAGGCAGTATGATTTCATACACAGTTAAAGATACTTTGAATTGTAAAAAATGATTTGATTAGCTTATAGTGCAAGACAACCTTGATTTGGCCAAGTTAAATGATATTACAATTAAATAATAACATTAAATTCGATTGATTTCTCTTATGTAGTGCTAATTTTTAAAGGCAAAAAAGACTTAATTTTGAGGGTAGAGACAAGTTTTTAAAATATTGTAAATATCAATACCACTTAAGATATGACATATTATCCCTCTTTATTTCACCACACTCAAGTTTTATACTCCAAAATTCAATATCGTCAATGCTGCTATGCAAGTTACTATGCCAAATTTTGTTTCTTAATCTTTACCCTATCCTCAGATATTAAGTGAAATAGACACCAACATACACATACACACAGAATTTTCTTGCTGTTCTTATTTTTTTGGATTCAGGGGGTCTGAAAACGTGGAGATATGCAAAAAAACTTAAGGTCAAATTTGACACAATTCCCTTACCTTCCCTTATGTATACATAACAGCCAGAAAAGTAAAAAGAAAAAGGAACTAACAGGGAAACAAATCACTGTATTTACTTAAAATTAATTATATAGACTATCAAACACAGATAAGTAATATTCTTACATATAAACATTGTTTGTAAAGTCATTTTTTGTATAGTCAATATATTTTATATCAACATAACATAGAACATGTCTTAAATATCTAACAGTAAATTTATAGTTTATCCTTTAGGATATAAACTATAAATTTCAAATTGATTTGAAATGATGCAGTAATGAGTTTAAAATCTTCCATTTTATCTTTGAAGTTGTTCAGTATGACTCGATTGCATATAGAAATAATTGACTATTATAGGAATGTGCAACAAGAGTTATGAAAACTTCAACAGATTGGTAACTTAATTAGCATCTCTTCCCTGCAAAGTTTGAGAGTTTGCGTGTGATTAAATTTACAACTAGACATTTCAAATGTAAAATAAACAACACCTTTCATCAGTCCAGCACAACATTTAATACTTTAAAAACATTTTCAATCGAACATTTCAAGTAAGGAAAGATCCTGTGCTAATGACAATTTACTCAAATTTACATTAATATCATAATTTTATTACTACTGTATTTTTATTTGTTAAACATTTTTGTTATTACCTACAGTGTTTTTGGATTAACAACTTTAGTCAAAGTTTCTAAAGTATACATATATAATGAACGAACTGGATAAATATACTACTAATAGAACACACCTTTAATAATCCAGCTAATAAAAATTAATAATATAATAACGTTTTTGATAGTTTCTTAACAATCTTCCTCAGTTACCATAACATAGAATAAAATCGAACACAAAAAAGAACGTAAATACGAAATTAAAATATAAATAACGGAAAAGTAGATAAAATAAACGAAAAATAAAAATTAATCTGATGTTTTATTTATTTTTTATTTGTTAAATTGAAATTATTATTTGTTAAGGGACATTTTTTCGGATTAATTTTTATTTTTTTATTTTTCATTTATTTTATCTACTTTTCCGTTATATATATTTTAATTTCGTATTTACGTTCTTTTTTGTGTTCGATTTTATTTTATGTTATGGTAACTGAGGAAGATTGTTAAGAAATGATCGAAAACGTTATTATATTATTAATTTTTATTAGCTGGATTATTAAAGCTGTGTTCTATTAGTAGTTTCTAATGTAAATTATTATTACCTTTTTAATCCAGAAACATTCATAGAATTTTTTATCGAGTTTAATATGAATAAACACGAGCAAGTGAAAATGTTTGCCATAATTTCCATTTTTCATTAAAATTATTATTGCACTGTTGTGCTATTTGTATAAATTATAGTGAATATAATGCCCATTTTACTTTCCCAGCTGTTACGTATAACAGAGGGAAAGTATGGTGATCAAACAAAAACTGAACCTCTGAGATTTTCTCAGATTTGGACTCGGGACCTTGAAATGTCAAGAAATGCAAAAAAAAATGGGGGTTTTTCTGTATGTATGAATGCTTCTTATAGTACTAATATTTATTATTTATCACAATGTTTATTATCAAACACCAAATTTTCAGTTTTTTAACATTCAGGTTATTTTTCTTACCTGTTTTTGTTTACTTTTATTTACGTAACTTTGATTTATTAGTTTGTATACTTAACTAGAAGCTAAATTAAGAATTTGAGTTAAAATTTTGTGATGACATAACATTTATGCTGTGTTCATATATAGTTCAAACAATAATCCATCTGCTTATTTTATTAAGATTAAAATATATACAAATGTGCTGATGAATTATTTACCAAAGGAAACCACCTGCTTTATAATAAGATGATTTTTTTTTTTTATTAGATATTAGTTTTGTATGTCATTTGTTTACACACGTCTTCTCCGAAATAATGTAAATATATTTTGTTATAAAATTTATAAAGATTTTAAACAATCCTGTTCTTATACAAACTTAACATATTAAAAATATTAATTTTTATAAATGTAAACTTAAGTAATTCAATATGTTAATGTAGCTTTTGTGTTATCAATCTTGAATTAAACAATGATACTCTTGTTTTATCATATAATTTTGGGCAAAGATGGAGCGTTGCCAATAGTAATCTGTGATTTGATCTAAAGAATTTGTTTTTTATAACCTTAGAAGAGTTATAAATTTAAACTCATTGTTCGAAATACGTTAAAAATTATTTTTGAGTGTCCATCGGAGTCATCATTTTTATACAAAAGGTAATTTATATCAATCAGTAAATAAATTCTTACAATAAAATAATTAACGTAATGTTTGAAAGATTTTTTTTTAACTTATTACTTTTATATTAGAGTATTAAACATCAGTTTGGTTTAGTAATCATGTTTATTCATTAGATTAATTAATAATTTGAGAATTTGAATGATAGCTGTATTGATATGGGTTGGTTATATTAATAAATGGAATAATTAAATTAAATTTAGATATATAAAAAAAAAAACACATTGACCATGAGTTTTAGTTGAATCTGCAACTCTTGTGTAATTGCTGATTGCATTCTAATTGTACTAGCAGAGCATGTTTTTATAATGCACACGTAAAAAGTTTTTAAACTAGTACTATTTAAATTTAAACTCGAACAGTTCGAATTTAAGTCTAAGAAAAAGATTATTTTAGTTTACTAATCATACACAATATTTCAAACATTTAAAAGCCACTGTAATTAAACTAAGTATTAAATAATCAAATTATGTAATTTGTCTAAAGATAGGTGGTTAGATTGCTTATTTATGTATGATGTGTTTGATTAATAAATTGTTTTACTCATTTATCAATTTCTATAACATATATTAATTATTATTATTGCTTTGTTTGTAAATAATTATATGAATGAAAATATTAAAACATTTCATAAATTAATTTAATAACTTTTTAAAAATTACACACACACACAAACAGTATATTTTATAAGGGTCCTCTTTTGCATTATTTGTTCTTGTTATATAAAAATATATATATATATTTATATATTCTAAATGTAGTAATCTGGCACAAATGTTGTGATTCTAGTTAAGATAAACTTAAACTCTTAGTCATTGATTTTTCACAGTAAGATAGACAAATCTCTGTTTGCCTTTAGACACTAGTCATTTATATAATTTTTATTTTTATAAGCTTCAAATTCTCTTTCTGTTCATTATGTCTCAAGTAGCAAAGTGATTCCCGTTTGGAGACTTGCTATTTAATTTCCTAAATACTATATTACATAATAAATATATAATGCACCTGTTTCATGTACCGAACATTTAAACAAATGATGTTTGTTTATATAGAAATGTTACATAAAGCTGACAAATACGGAAGATTTTTTAAATAAATTTTTTTATACTTTATTAAAAATTAAAGTATTAAATATATCATTTTAATGTTTTATAATTCGTAAATTAAGAAATTAAATCTACTTAGTTGAACTGAATATTGTGACATGCTCTTGGCAAAATATAAATAATAGAAACAGAGTAAACTTTGTCAAATAAATGAAATTTCTTAACTTTCTTCCCATGTTTTAGAAGTCAAACTTAGTTTTGTATGTTACAGTTTTTCTTGTTGTTCTTTTATGCAAGTTTATAATTACTTCTTTTTAAATTTTAAATTCTGATTCTTAGGGTTTAGCACAAGAGATTGACATTTTAAAAAAATATAATTACAAATATAATAATTATGAAACAGTGAACTAACTTGTAATAAATGATATGATGAAATGTGTCAAAAAATATACCTGATACCGATTGGATAGTATTCCTTTGAACTTTGAAACTCTCCCGTGTAATTCCAGCCTTTCATTTACCTTTCTGACAGAAAGAATCTCTTAACAGTTTTCATGAGACTGTCAGGTACTCGTTAAGTTTTGCATTGGTTTTTATTTTCAAAAGGTGAGAGTTTAACTGTCCTATCGGATATTCATTAACATTTTTGTCTGGACCTCACATTTGCATAATTTTTTTTGTGCACTGGTTGATTTCCGTTCTCTGAACATTTTATTTAAAAAAGAAACTGATAATATTATGGAGCCTGAAATTAAAGAGTGGAGTATCACAAACTGTGCTCATCATAGAAACCAAGGAAGAGATAATATCCAAGGTAGAGAGTGGGTAGATGTCTGATGATGTTAGGCAGTATGGCTTGAACAGATCTGCAGTAGGCACAATCTTAGCTAAGAAAGATATAATCAAGAAGACTCCAGCATCTAAAGGAGTAAGGAAAATCACATCTAAGAAAAGGAAATGAAAACAGATGTAACTAGTGTTACTATCATTCAAGAGAAAGCTAGAGAAAGTTTTGAAGAACTGAAGAAACAAACTCCACAATTGTCACATGAGGAGATAGAATTCAAGGCTATCACTGGATGGTTTGCAAAGTTTAGGAGATCTCGCATTAAACATGTGGTAATTCACAGTGAGTCTGCTAGTGCATATAAAGAAGAAGCTGAGAAGTTCTGTCTCAAATTTGAAGAATTCATTAAAAAGGAAGGATATTTTCCACAACAAGTTTTCAATTGTGATGAAACAGGTTAATTTTGGAAACCATACTTACATCACGAAAGATGAGAAAAATATTCCTGGGCATAAACCCATGAAAGACTGATTGATGTTACTTTTGGGAGCTAATGCTAGCAGTGATATGAAGTTTATCCTGCTTCTTCTCTATCACTCTGGGAATCCTAGAGCATTAAAATAAAATTCCATAATTAAAGAAAGACTGTCAATGATGTGGAGATCAAATAAAAGGGCATGGGTCACCCAGACTCTTTTCAGAGAATGGCTGTTTGAAGTTTGTGCTTCAAGCATTAAATTCATACCAATGACCAATGAATTGCCATTGAAAGCACTGTTATTGGACAATGCACCAGGACACTCAAAAGACCTTGAAGATAATTTACTGGAAGACTTTCCCTGGCTGACAGTTCAGTTTCTGCTTCCAAATACCACTTTGTTGATTCAGCCAATTGATCAAGAGGTTATTGCAACTTTCAAGAAATTGTACATTCATGCACTATTTTGTCAGTGTTTTGAAGCATGCCAGTTCTTCTCAATGATAAAATTTAAAATGTTTTGGAAAGAAAAATTTGATATTCTTGAAGCTATCTGGCTCATTAGAAATGCGTGGTCAGAAATCATTCAAGGACAGTTGAATTCTGCTTGGTAAAAGCCATGTCCCTCCTGCATTCAGAGAGACAGAGATGGTGTCTTTGAAATTATGGATGAAATTGTGATAACTGCCAAAGATCCCAAATTGGAGGTGAATGAAAACGACATTGAAGAGTTCATAATGGAGATGGATCTGATGGCAGACGAACTCCAAGAAACTCAAGAAGTTGTGTTTTCTTCTGAAGAAGAGGAAGACAAAAGAGGATCAATGCCAACATCATCTATTAAAGATCTTTTGAAGAAGTGGGAGGATGTCAGAACAACAGTCTTAGAATGCATCCAAACCAGGTTGAGTTTAATAGGTTTGGGGATCTGTACAACGACAATACTATTAATTACTTCTGGAAAATCCTGAAGAGAGAAAAGCAATCGATATCGGACAGATCTTTAACTCCTCGCAAACAGAAAAGGAACATGACTGATAAAAATGTAAGACTGTGCATATATGTATTATTATTATTATTATTACATATAAATAGACGTAGTAAGAAAGTATATAATTTTTATTTATTTTTTGGGGTCTCCAGAATGAATTAATCAAATTACCATAAAAATCTATGGTAAATCAGTAATCAATTAATGAACAATTTGGATAGTGAACATGGTCTTGAAACGGATTATGTTCATTAACTAATCACACACTGTGTTAAAATTTTTCCTAAATTTCTTGGCTATACTTTATACATTTGAAACTTTGTAAAAAAATAGAAATAATTAATCTAGAATAAGATTATAAATATTTAAAATTTATTCAATAATTGAAATTTGTTTAATTTTCAGAGCACACCAGTTTACTTGGTACGCGAAAAAATTATTGGGATTACATCTGCCGTTGTCTTACGACGAAACGAACAGACGTTCATGATGGATTAAAATTTGTTAAATCAATTTCTGAAGTAATAAACTTTTAAAAATTTAAATAGGTTTAAAGAATATACATTTTTCCACCCTTCTGTCAATAATAAATAATATAAATTTAATATTTCAGCTTAAAACATCATTAGGGCGAGGAAGAGCGTTCATCAGGTTTTGTTTAATGCAGCAGTGTCTTGCTGACTCGTTGCAATGCTGTATAATGAATACCAAAGTAACAAGGTAATAAGCTATTATAATTATTCAGTTACGAGCAACCTACAGCCTGCAAAGTTCTTATGTGCATCCTCCGAGGCTTTGGCAATGTAATTTTATTTTTAATTTTTTGCCTCATTTCAATATCCAATCATAATTAAGCTGATATTTGTGATGAAGAATATTCAAACTATTCTCATCTTTTCACTGGTCAAGTTTAAACTATATATTATTGATTGTGTATTATTTTAGCACTTAGTATACTAACAGTTATGAAATTTGTCGATGCTCAGCAAATTTAAAGTCTGCAGTATCCTAAGACTGCTGAATTGAGGTATTCATTCAGTAATCACCCCTTTGTATTTATTAAATTATTCATTGAACTTTAACAGTGTTAATCCTCGTGTACATAGTATTTTCCTTACAATTGTTTTCTTGGTTTGGTTGTTACTTCCGAGAGATCAGATCTGCCTCTTTTGCAGACCGTACGGTAAAGTTTACTCTCGGGGGTTTGTTTTGCAAAAGAATTAAACTGTTCAAACCTTAAATTTTCTATTTAAGCCTTGCATTGATTGGAGCATGTTTAGACGGTGATAAGAACATAACATATTTGCAAAAATACTTCGTGTGTAACATTTAATGCATGCACATATGCTGTAAAATTCAGTTACTATTAAAAATGATTATTGAATGAAAAGGAGGTGAGATTCTTTTGATGTTTAAATTACTATTATTATTTTAAATGAATTAAATATGAAACACTAAATTAATTAAAACANAAATCATTCAAGGACAGTTGAATTCTGCTTGGCAAAAGCCATGTCCCTCCTGCATTCAGAGAGACAGAGATGGTGTCTTTGAAATTATGGATGAAATTGTGATAACTGCCAAAGATCCCAAATTGGAGGTGAATGAAAACGACATTGAAGAGTTCATAATGGAGATGGATCTGATGGCAGACGAACTCCAAGAAACTCAAGAAGTTGTGTTTTCTTCTGAAGAAGAGGAAGACAAAAGAGGATCAATGCCAACATCTTCTATTAAAGATCTTTTGAAGAAGTGGGAGGATGTCAGAACAACAGTCTTAGAATGCATCCAAACCAGGTTGAGTTTAATAGGTTTGGGGATCTGTACAACGACAATACTATTAATTACTTCTGGAAAATCCTGAAGAGAGAAAAGCAATCGATATCGGACAGATCTTTAACTCCTCGCAAACAGAAAAGGAACATGACTGATAAAAATGTAAGACTGTGCATATATGTATTATTATTATTATTATTACATATAAATAGACGTAGTAAGAAAGTATATAATTTTTATTTATTTTTTGGGGTCTCCAGAATGAATTAATCAAATTACCATAAAAATCTATGGTAAATCAGTAATCAATTAATGAACAATTTGGATAGTGAACATGGTCTTGAAACGGATTATGTTCATTAACTAATCACACACTGTGTTAAAATTTTTCCTAAATTTTTTGGCTATACTTTATACATTTGAAACTTTGTAAAAAAATAGAAATAATTAATCTAGAATAAGATTATAAATATTTAAAATTTATTCAGATTCTTCTATTTTATAATAATTGAAATTTGTTTAATTTTCAGAGCACACCAGTTTACTTGGTACGCGAAAAAATTATTGGGATTACATCTGCCGTTGTCTTACGACGAAACGAACAGACGTTCATGATGGATTAAAATTTGTTAAATCAATTTCTGAAGTAATAAACCTTTAAAAATTTAAATAGGTTTAAAGAATATACATTTTTCCACCCTTCTGTCAATAATAAATAATATAAATTTAATATTTCAGCTTAAAACATCATTAGGGCGAGGAAGAGCGTTCATCAGGTTTTGTTTAATGCAGCAGTGTCTTGCTGACTCGTTGCAATGCTGTATAATGAATACCAAAGTAACAAGGTAATAAGCTATTATAATTATTCAGTTACGAGCAACCTACAGCCTGCAAAGTTCTTATGTGCATCCTCCGAGGCTTTGGCAATGTAATTTTATTTTTAATTTTTTGCCTCATTTCAATATCCAATCATAATTAAGCTGATATTTGTGATGAAGAATATTCAAACTATTCTCATCTTTTCACTGGTCAAGTTTAAACTATATATTATTGATTGTGTATTATTTTAGCACTTAGTATACTAACAGTTATGAAATTTGTCGATGCTCAGCAAATTTAAAGTCTGCAGTATCCTAAGACTGCTGAATTGAGGTATTCATTCAGTAATCACCCCTTTGTATTTATTAAATTATTCATTGAACTTTAACAGTGTTAATCCTCGTGTACATAGTATTTTCCTTACAATTGTTTTCTTGGTTTGGTTGTTACTTCCGAGAGATCAGATCTGCCTCTTTTGCAGACCGTACGGTAAAGTTTACTCTCGGGGGTTTGTTTTGCAAAAGAATTAAACTGTTCAAACCTTAAATTTTCTATTTAAGCCTTGCATTGATTGGAGCATGTTTAGACGGTGATAAGAACATAACATATTTGCAAAAATACTTCGTGTGTAACATTTAATGCATGCACATATGCTGTAAAATTCAGTTACTATTAAAAATAATTATTGAATGAAAAGGAGGTAAGATTCTTTTGAAGTTTAAATTACTATTATTATTTTAAATGAATTAAATATGAAACACTAAATTAATTAAAACATTTTATTGCTTAGAATTTTACTTATTTGATCCAGATTAAGTTGTTGATACAGGATGCCCAAAAATCAGTTAACCAAGATAATTTTAAGAATAGTTAAAACAAATTTGGAGCAGCTGCACGTTATTACTCATGATTCAGTTACTTCATTGGAAGCAACCAAATCATGAATAATAACACGCAGCTGTTCAAACCAGTTTTAACTATTCTTAAAATATCTTGGTTAATCGACTTTTAAGCCATTGTGTATGTGCTAGATTCTAAGCAAGTGGTTTGAAGACAAACATTTTAAACTTCAGAAGTCAGATTTTTAGTAGAAAATGTTCCAAAACTTTTTTCTAATTAAAAATTTGGGTTTAATGTATAAAGATATATTTTGTTTTAGATTCATTTTAAATATTAAAATGAACTTTATTTGGCTTTGGTTTTTTAATGATATATTTTTTTGCAAGATTGATTAAGTAATCTTAATGTTATTATTATTATATATAACATTAATTACAGTTAATTGACTACTAAATTATACTTGTATAGATGATTTTGAAACTAATTGAGTATTAATTACATAATATTTTTATTTCAGTAATTGGTATCATGAATCATCTTTTCTAATGAATGAAGCTCAGACCTCTTTCCTCATTTCCACATTATATGAATTAAATGACATACAGTTTGATCTTTCGCCAAGAGGACACGATCTCGACGTGTCTTGGCCGACGTTTGCTAGGTACGTTTTTCACTATTTTAAAATAATTAAGCAGAATTATTTGTCACTTATAATTTCAACTAATTGCTATTGTAATATAGTAAGAATTTTGATTTTATTTAATATGAAATTTTAATTTATTTCACTTTGAACAAAAATTAATATGATTACTAAATAAAGCATATTTAATTAGGACAGATTATTAGTATAATGAAAGCATTAAAATCTTACTCTTTTAGAAAGCTATTTAGTACAACTTATTCTTGGCAACCACCTAGCAGAAGCGTGAGCGTCTCTAGTTTGGTCAGCTGTACGTCACAAGTAATGTATTTAATTTAATCATTTTAGATTTAATACTTATTTTAATACTTTCAAACTCAACTATTTTTGAAAATCTTTATACGATAATTATTAAAAGTACATTTTATTTGCTGTAGTTTTTTACGTATAAAGTAAGAACTAAACTTCTATTATTCATTTTTAATTTTAGCATTTTCATAGCATTAGCATAGATATGACAATAATTTTTAATAAAACATAGAATTTTTAATTTTAACTTGATAAAATAGCATGATGATAAATAAATCAAATGAAAAATTTAGCAAATTTAATTTACATTAATTTAAAACACATTTTTAATTTAAAAATCTAAGTAAAAAGTTATACAGTATAATCAGATAAAATAATTAAATAAAGTAATTAGAGTAATTACAAAAATTAGCATGAAAATCAGCTAATTTTGATTTACATCTCTCGGTCACTTGTTTTTCTTTGTTTCTGGCTCAAGGTATTTGCCATTCTAATTCTTTTAATTTTGATTTATGATTTCTGTTATCTTTAAATTTTAAAAGAGTGCATAGGCTTGAGATTTTAAACAAGGCAAAAAAATATCCAAAAGATGAATAGAAGTATACCATTTGATTAATCAGTGTGAAAATGTAAAGTAAGAAAATAACCTCAATATGTACTTTTTAGAGAGAGAGAGCCTCTCCTAGTTACTGTGTGAACTCAGATCTTCATGAATAAGTCAGAATGTTTGCGAATGTGAGACAATCAGTAATGGAGTATCTCAACAGCTGTTTGACTAACAACAATGGTCATTCTGAATACATGCTGTTAAGTCACTTATTTTACAGTGTTTTAATGCTGTTACCAGTTTTTATACACTATTTTTCCAGTTATTAAGGTATGTACAGTAGAGTGTCGTTTATCCGAATCAATTGGGGACTGGGGTTGTTCAGATAACTTATTTTTCGGATAACCAATTATGTACAAAAAAATATACTAACCTATCCAGTGTTAAATTTTTCTCCATTGCGTGTTGCTTCGCGTTGAATTTTCGTCAATGTTAAGCCTAACATAAAGTTTTAAAATATATTGTGGCTATTGTATCGTTAAAAATTATCTCTTTATTTTGTACAAACAAAATAAATATATTGAAAAATATAAAAACAAAAAAATTATATTTTGGAAGTTAATCTAGTATCAAAAACATTCGATTCAGCACGACACAGTCTGACTGGAACACTTTTGGTTAACCGATGTTTCAGTTGATCAGCTTTTGGATAAACGACGCTCTACTGTAGTTGCAACTAGGAAAGGCTGTATATTGAGGAAATTTTCCTCCCCGTATTTATTTTGTACTGTTGCATCACTGTTGGGGTGTTGCATTTGCCTTTTTGTGATAGAGGTTTGGAATCACTTTGTACATACAGTAACAGGCATTTTAAGCACTTTTGTTTATATGTTTCCTTTATTCTATTTTGCAATTAAGCTGATATAAATTTATGTCAGTTTTACTTTTATAAATAATACTTTTGCTAAAACTTTGATGTTTATTTTTTGTTTTCTTTCTAAGAATATAGTTTTAATGATAGTGGAGTTAAATCTTAATATAATCTATATTGAACCTATTTTGCAGAATGAACCCACTTTAACACAGCAATTTACAAATGAGATTCAAAATATTAATGAAGTGAAAGATTTGAAAGCTGAGCTCATCCATTTAGAGAAAAATATGGAAGAATTACGGCAACAGTTAAAATGTGCAGAAAAAAGAGAAGAAGAATCAAGGTTACTTGCAAGTAAAAAAGAGAAAGAATTAATAGAAGTAAGTGTTTTGTTTAATTTATCATTAAGTTTTGCAATGAATCATTTAAGAGATGATAAATTTTTATATTTTTAGATAATTACATTTTAAGTAAAAGTTTTTTATTATCTAGGAAAGAGTATATACAACTGCTCCTTACGTGAATTCAGATTTATGCTAAATATTTTTCATAAAAATGTATTAAATTCCCATAATTCAATATAATGATGTTGATTGTGATGATACTTGTATGTAATAACATGAGGGGTAATTATTTAATTTGTGGAAAGGAGTGAAAACTTATCTTAAATGTGATCTTTGGAATCTTGTAGTTATTTGTCTTTCTCAAAATAATTTCTATTGAACCTTATGCATTTTATCCACATTGTACCCATGCATTAAAAGTGTCTTGCAAGCCATTTTTTGACAGTATGAAAATTGATGTCATTGTGGAAGGCAAGCTTTGTCATTGGATTCAATATGTTTGCCTTTCAAAGCCCTCTTCAGATTCAGAAAGAGGAAAAATATTTCAAAGTGCTAAGTCTGGGAAGCATGGCAAATGTGGCAGAACCTTGGCACCTATGGTAGAGATCACTGACTGTACAATATTAGCCATGACGGCAGTACTGTGCATGCTATCAGAAAATGGCTTTCACAATGCTGGCAAAAATATGAGATTCAAGGGAGAATGTTTTGAGAAAGACAAATGAATGGAAGATTCTGAAGATGACGTTTAAGGTAAGGTTTTGCAGATTAAATGATGATCATTTGTATATTGATACATATAAGTGTCAGTAAATTAAACATTTTTTATTTTTATTTTTGAAGACAAACTGGAAATACTTTTTTTTTCTAGTTATGCTTCATATCAAAGTAATTAACTAGTAAAAAACATTTTCAAATACATTACAAAGAAACAAATTCTGACTTAAATTCTATTCCACAAATCCTACATGACATTTTCACAAATTGGGGATTATCTGTATAGAATTCATACTTCTGCATTGCTGTATTTAATTAGAATTCAAGTAAAATTAAAGTATTTATTTATATTGATTAAATTTAAAATTACAGAACATAAAAGCTAAATTTATTCCCATTTAATTTGATAGTTTAATTTGATTGATGTAAATAATCAAAATTTACTTTAAATTAATTTACTAATAAAATAAAGTTCCTAATTGTCAAATATTGTTAATTAATTAACTCAATTCTAACTCAGAAATCTTGAAGGGATTTAATGATTAGAGAATTTAAGGAACACTTGTGTTCTATTGATAAGATAAGGAATTTATAAATTTAAGTTTTGATTTAAGTAAAATTAAATTAATGGTTGTTAATGACCACATTTGAGATATTTTACTATCCAGATATTTAGTTAATTATTAAATTTATAATTGTTTAAAAAACAAGTTTCATATAAATTTTTGCCTATAAAATTGCTAATGTTTGATTCTGTTTTTTAATAGCTTTCATCTAGTCTAGAAGAAGAAAGAAAATTGCACAAAATTAATGTAAATAATTTAGAAGAAGAAATGGTGAAGTTAAAAGAAAATTGGCAGATTGAAAAGAATGATTTAGTTGAAAAACTTAATAATTCTGTCAGGACATCTGTAGAAAACTGTGAGAAACTGCAACATATGGTTTCAGACTATAATATTGAAGAAGAAAATCATCTAAGGAATTGTGAAAAATTGAAAGAGAAAATATTGTACCTAGAAGAGGAAAATTCTACTCTGCTGTCTCAGTCATTTCATTTAGAAGTGGAATTACAAAAAAACAAAGAAATGATACAACAACTTGAAACAAGTACAAAAGATTTTGAACAAATTATATCGGAGTTAGAAAATGAGAACAAAATGTTTAAAACTAGAATCAAAGAACAAGATACAATAATTGAATCTCAGCAGGATATAACACAAAGCAAACCATTTAAAGACTTGGCAAAACAATTACATTTGCGTGAGTTAGATCTTTTGACGGCCAGAAAGGAAGCAAGTAATCTTCAGAGAACTTTGGAGAAAGCTGATGAAGCTAATGAAGTTGCAAAAACATTAGCAAATACTTTAGATTCAGAGAATCGTAACTTACGAGAAGAAATAAGCATTTTAGTTGCCAGAACGGATGATTTTGAGAAAATTAACAATGACTTAAAAGATGAAATAACTGCAATTAAACTTGAGTTGCAGAATGTTCTTGAAAGTAAAAAAAAATTAGAAGAAGAACTAGAAACTGTAATGAAACTTCCAGAAGAGCTGCTTTCTATAATAGGAAAAATTGCAAATTCTCCCGAATTGAGTTTAAAAGATGTAACCAACTTGTATAGATTTGAAAATATCGATTGTAGTTTGAAAGAAAAAATATATTCTACATTACAATTGTTAGAAAGATTTAATGTAAATTGTGTTCAAAATATATCTGTGCCAAGTTCAAATGAAGCATTAAACTTTGACAAAGAAGTGATGAATTTATGTAAAAAACAATCTGTGAAAATTGAAGAACTGCATAAAGAATTTGATGCTTGTATACAAGAAATATTAAAATTAAATTGTCAGATGTGCATAGTTAAAGATACATTACACTTATGTGAAGATAGAATTAATTATGAATGCCTTCAGACTGAATATGATTATATAAAAGAAACTGAAGAGAATGAGTGCAAATCTAGTGAAAATAGTGATAATTCCACAAATATTCCATTAAATGAAATGAATAATAATACAAATAAATTAAATAAATTAACAGAAAAAACACAGAAATTATTCCATGATCTAGAAGCCTTCAGAGAATTGAATCATAAATTAATTTTGAAAGTTCAGGAACAAGAAAGGAAATTGTCAGGAATTACACAAGAACTTGAAACATCACACAAAGTGATAACTGCATTAAAATGTCAGCATAGCGAATTGCAAACAACCGAAGCTATTACACGTTATGAACTTAAAGAAAAACGAAAGCTTTTAAATAAATTACGCTCGCAATTAGAATCTACAAAAGAAGAATGTAATCGCATGAGGAAAAGTTACTCAGATTCGGAAGCGGAATGGCAAAGTTTGAGAGATGAATTTGCTAAAAGACATAAACAAGCTAGTGAAGAGAGTGGTTTTGTAGATGATAGTAAAACTTTAGTAGATAACGAAAGTGATAATCAAGATCTTATTGCTACTAATTCTGATGTAGCATCCAGTCCCATTGACATCAATACTGCCGAAATGACAGAATGTTTTGAAAATTTAAGGCCATCTTGCGAAGGTGCAGAAGCCGATATTAATGAATTAATAAAAGAAGAAGTTATGTGTAATCCAAAATCTAGATTAGAAAGATTAGAAGAAGAATTTAAAAAAGTTCGAAATAATATAATGAGAAATGTTTCTAGAAGTGCACATCTTGAACAAAGAGTTCAATCGTTGAGGGTTAAAAAAAGTGACAATATAACCGATGGACATTTAGGTGAAAATTCTGCTGTTTTATTACAACAGAGTTCTCACAATTCACTCGATAATCACGAACAGAAAACTGTTGACGATCCCGATACCTCTTTACAAATTTTGGGAACATCACCAATTTCAGATGGCATACATGATACTTCTGAAGAAATTGTCGTGGACATATCAAATCATTCATCTGAAATGTCTGAAGATATCGAACCAAGTTCAATGAACGTTTACGATCCTTCGAGTGGGAGTTTGTGTGATTTATCCGATTTGGACGATGAAAATTTTACAAATCAAGAAGTTAGACCCATTGTTCCCAGTTTAAGGAGGCAAATGCTTCATAGTGTTGTAAATCGATTAAGAAACGAAAAACTTCGTCAGGAATGTACGGAAACAGAATTAAGACTACAAATAGAATCTTTGAAAGATTCAAATTATAATTTAAGAAGGGAAGTAGAAAAGCTGGAGCAAGAAAAAACTGATTTAATTGCAAAAGAAATAGATTTCAGGTATAGCTTTGAAATTAAAATTGATGGATTAAATTACAAATTTAGAAGTTTTTTAAAAAATAATTTTTTACAGATTACTAATTTTAAACATAATATACTATAANAATTGTCGTGGACGTATCAAATCATTCATCTGAAATATCTGAAGATATCGAACCAAGTTCAATGAACGTTTACGATCCTTCGAGTGGGAGTTTGTGTGATTTATCCGATTTGGACGATGAAAATTTCACAAATCAAGAAGTTAGACCCATTGTTCCCAGTTTAAGGAGGCAAATGCTTCATAGTGTTGTAAATCGATTAAGAAACGAAAAACTTCGTCAGGAATGTACGGAAACAGAATTAAGACTACAGATAGAATCTTTGAAAGATTCAAATTATAATTTAAGAAGGGAAGTAGAAAAGCTGGAGCAAGAAAAAACTGATTTAATTGCAAAAGAAATAGATTTCAGGTATAGCTTTGAAATTAAAATTGATGGATTAAATTACAAATTTAGAAGTTTTGAAAAATAATTTTCTACAGATTACTAATTTTAAACATAATATACTATAATTTTACGAAAATTTTTAGTCTTTGGAAAAATAATTTATACAATCTTTATCTTCATTCTAGATTCATCATCATTTCATTAGAGCTAACATTTCTTTCTATATCTTCAAATATATACTTTCTACATCTCAGTTTTTTGCGTTTTTATATATTATATAGAAAAAATGGCAAAATCTAGAGTTGAAAGAGAGATATTCCGTACAGGTTACATTCAATGAAGATCTGATAAAGTTAGGATTAGAATGGATATTGTCAGTGTGTTAATGTTTAGAATCTTTGATATAACAATACTTTTTTATTGAATCTTTGATAAACAATACTTTTTTATTGAATTTTTTGTTAGATCTAATTTAAATTAGATCTAACAAAAAATTAATGGAGGCATTATTTCACAAGATTCAAATTATCAATTAAAGAAAACAGACAATGAGGGTAAAGGTTGGTTCATATTTTGTAAGAATGGAAAATAGAAGAGAAAATGACACTAAATTGGTTTTTCATGACACTTCATTCATTCTTTGTGTCCTTCAACATGGAGACTGATAAAATTGAAGTAATTAAAATAGAATTATCTTTGTTGAATCATAACTCATCATAATATCTATTCAAATTAGATTATTTGAAGTTAAGTGAACATATAATCTTTATATATATTAAAACCTACCTAAATACCAAAACTGTGCCAAATTATCTTTCTTAATGTCTTTTGTAAGTGTAAAATATTCTCCACTCGATTTTTTTTTTTGAATTAACTACATATACTATTGTCATTTCAGATAAAGTATTTAAATTACTTTTGAATTAATATATAGGGCTTATAAATTATAAAAAAAATGAAAATTTAAGATGGTAAAATAGAACAATTACCTTAGATTCCTTATAGAAACACGCCTGCACAAATTTCAGAATCAGTAGGTATTAAACAAATAATAAAACCAAAAATATTTAACAAATACCTAAAACTTCAGAATATAATTGCATTAGTGCTTGAATTTTAAATCTGAATGTTTAAAATGTGTGAAAATTTCAATTTAAATATTTGAAATTCAAAATTACATGAAGAAATGTTAGTCATAATGAAGTAAAGTTGGATCTGAAATTTTGAAAATAAATACAAATCATATCATATAAATGAATAAAGTTTAAATTAAATTGGAGTTTAAATCTCAACTTTTATAATAATCCAATCGAATGAAGGTTTAACATCATATTACAGCTTACAATAGTATAGTATATATCATATTGTAGTGACTTACTATACTGAAGTATCCCAGTCTAGTTGTGGGATAAATGATTGAGGACTTTACAAAACCAAGGGCACGAATTCATGGAACTATATTTAATACTAATAATATCAATTCACAAATAAAAACAGCTCAAGGCTTCAAATGATGAACTTATTGGTTATAGTTAAATTGATTGTAGTCACTACAATCAATTTAATTCTAATTAGATTGATTGTATCTAACATACATAATTAATTCTAAGTTATATACTAATATTGATATAGATATATTGAGTAATCATGTTGTATCTATACAGTTATCTACAGGTTGGTATACCAGGTTGTTACATTCTCTTGATAGAATTAATTGGCAGAATCCAATTCTCTTTGCCGCCACGTGGTCGATTCTTGGTTATAAAACAGGTTATAAATCGCAGAGTTGATAAAATAATTGTCCCAATGAGTCAATGTAATTCCTAAGTATATTCCTACTTAAGTTACTTGTTCGTCGAAGGAAAGTCCTGTTTGATGGGGTTGGATTATCCATTTCCTATAGCCGTTTGATATCCTATCGTCCTTATCATATCTCCACGATAACCTTCTGGGAGGGGGTAGACAGTCTGGTCCAGCATTGAAGATGAGTCCACATAAAAGAGAAAAAAAGGTCTTTTGCCATGTGGGACAAGCACTTTTATAGGTTCGACCATCCAGGAACTTGTTCACCCATGTGACCTTTGCTTAACCAGTCCACGACCACAATTTAATTGACCTCGAAAAGGTGATACAGAGTGCACAGCATTACGTTACATGTAAAAAGAGGGGGGGAAAGATAAACCTGATACAATATTATTTCATAAATGGAACGTGATTACAAAATTTACAAAATTAATACAACCAAAATAACCATAGTAGCAGAGCACTACACTATCCAATTTAATTAATAAATTGTTTTAACTGTCNTTTTGCGTTTTTATATATTATATAGAAAAAATGGCAAAATCTAGAGTTGAAAGAGAGATATTCCGTACAGGTTACATTCAATGAAGATCTGATGAAGCTAGGATTAGAATGGATATTGTCAGTGTGTTAATGTTTAGAATCTTTGATATAACAATACTTTTTTATTGAATCTTTGATAAACAATACTTTTTTATTGAATTTTTTGTTAGATCTAATTTAAATTAGATCTAACAAAAAATTAATGGAGGCATTATTTCACAAGATTCAAATTATCAATTAAAGAAAACAGACAATGAGGGTAAAGGTTGGTTCATATTTTGTAAGAATGGAAAATAGAAGAGAAAATGACACTAAATTGGTTTTTCATGACACTTCATTCATTCTTTGTGTCCTTCAACATGGAGACTGATAAAATTGAAGTAATTAAAATAGAATTATCTTTGTTGAATCATAACTCATCATAATATCTATTCAAATTAGATTATTTGAAGTTAAGTGAACATATAATCTTTATATATATTAAAACCTACCTAAATACCAAAACTGTGCCAAATTATCTTTCTTAATGTCTTTTGTAAGTGTAAAATATTCTCCACTCGATTTTTTTTTTTGAATTAACTACATATACTATTGTCATTTCAGATAAAGTATTTAAATTACTTTTGAATTAATATATAGGGCTTATAAATTATAAAAAAAATGAAAATTTAAGATGGTAAAATAGAACAATTACCTTAGATTCCTTATAGAAACACGCCTGCACAAATTTCAGAATCAGTAGGTATTAAACAAATAATAAAACCAAAAATATTTAACAAATACCTAAAACTTCAGAATATAATTGCATTAGTGCTTGAATTTTAAATCTGAATGTTTAAAATGTGTGAAAATTTCAATTTAAATATTTGAAATTCAAAATTACATGAAGAAATGTTAGTCATAATGAAGTAAAGTTGGATCTGAAATTTTGAAAATAAATACAAATCATATCATATAAATGAATAAAGTTTAAATTAAATTAGAGTTTAAATCTCAACTTTTATAATAATCCAATCGAATGAAGGTTTAACATCATATTACAGCTTACAATAGTATAGTATATATCATATTGTAGTGACTTACTATACTGAAGTATCCCAGTCTAGTTGTGGGATAAATGATTGAGGACTTTACAAAACCAAGGGCACGAATTCATGGAACTATATTTAATACTAATAATATCAATTCATAAACAAAAACAGTTCAAGGCTTCAAACGATGAACTTATCGGTTATAGTTAAATTGATTGTATCTAACATACATAATTAATTCTAAGTTATATACTAATATTGATATAGATATATTGAGTAATCATGTTGTATCTATACAGTTATCTACAGGTTGGTATACCAGGTTGTTACATTCTCTTGATAGAATTAATTGGCAGAATCCAATTCTCTTTGCCGCCACGTGGTCGATTCTTGGTTATAAAACAGGTTATAAATCGCAGAGTTGATAAAATAATTGTCCCAATGAGTCAATGTAATTCCTAAGTATATTCCTACTTAAGTTACTTGTTCGTCGAAGGAAAGTCCTGTTTGATGGGGTTGGATTATCCATTTCCTATAGCCGTTTGATATCCTATCGTCCTTATCATATCTCCACGATAACCTTCTGGGAGGGGGTAGACAGTCTGGTCCAGCATTGAAGATGAGTCCACATAAAAGAGAAAAAAAGGTCTTTTGCCATGTGGGACAAGCACTTTTATAGGTTCGACCATCCAGGAACTTGTTCACCCATGTGACCTTTGCTTAACCAGTCCACGACCACGATTTCATTGACCTCCAAAATGTGATACAGAGTGCACAGCATTACGTTACATGTAAAAAGAGGGGGGGGAAAAAGATAAACCTGATACAATATTATTTCATAAATGGAACGTGATTACAAAATTTACAAAATTAATACAACCAAAATAACCATAGTAGCAGAGCACTACACTATCCAATCTAATTAATAAATTGTTTTAACTGTCAAATTTATTTTCATAATTTTCAGAAAATTTTAAATTTATGTTTCGATGTGATATTTATAATAAGATATATTCTATATTTAAAATTAACTTACATAAATATATTTGCAATGTATAAATGTAAAAAAATGAATTAGTATTGAATAATAATGATAATTCAAATGCATTTCTATATATGCTTTCCGATTTGGGCTGGATCCAAATGGTACGTGAAGTTCCTTCCAAATCTCTTAATTTTATAAATTTTAGGTATATTAGAATGTTTTGATAGGAAATTCATAGTTTTATAAATGATTTTTAAAGTATAAATTCTCTGTTTACTTTTCTATATTTTAGCAAAACTATCTCAAAATTTTATTATATAGCATTGTTAAATTGTTACTAATATGTTAAAACAAATTACTGCCTATTAAATTTTAATCCAATCCTATTATTTGTAACTTATAAATTGATTTTTCTTGTATTATTTACAATATCTCTCCAAAATTGGGTTTGTATAAATACACCATGCACAAAACCAACACCAGCACTATGAAAAGAAAAAATTTATTAACATTTTTGTCATACTTCATCAGGTACAAACAATATAGAACAAAATGGCTAACAAAAATCGAATGTTTTTTTAAAAGTCCGAACTGATTACGTAATTAGAATACACTGCGTTAAAATTTATGTTAAAAAACATTCGATTTTCGTTAGCCATTTTGTTATATATCATTTGTATCTGATGATGTCTGTTTCACATAGACAAAAATGTTAGTAAATTTCTCTTTTCATAGTGCTGATGTTGGTTTTGTGCATGGTGTATTATTTACAAAGTGATCATATATTTTTCATGTATTTATGTCAGTATAACATGATAAGGNTGTTATATATCATTTGTATCTGATGATGTCTGTTTCACATAGACAAAAATGTTAGTAAATTTCTCTTTTCATAGTGCTGATGTTGGTTTTGTGCATGGTGTATTATTTACAAAGTGATCATATATTTTTCATGTATTTATGTCAGTATAACATGATAAGGTTTAAAATACAGGCTGTCTGAAAATTTATTGTAAAGTTTTACATACAATATTGCTGTTTCTCCAACAGCAAATGCCAGAAATCTTCCCCAGAGGTCCCAAAATTGGGGAGTGTGGTCCTGAGACCTAGCAGGCCAGATTCCCTGGGAGATTAAAGTTTTTAGAAGACTTTTGTCAACTGCCTAGTCTAAAAACTAGAATGACCTCAAGTGAGTGGTAATAGCATTTACTGTAAAGTGGAAACATGGGATGTACTGTTTATTTTATTTATACTTTCCGTATGGTTTGCATTGCATTTGATATTCGTGTCATTCGATTAGAGTTTTCACTTCACAGTAACTTTCAGATACCCTGTATTCTTGTGCACTAATTTCATATTAAAAGAAATGCCCTAAAACTGGTAGTTTTGAGATAAAATTCTTGTGACAGATAAAGGTGGACATGTGCTTTGGGTGCCAACCTTGGAAGCACCAAAATGAACTTTAAGAATCTTTTTTTGTAATTAATGTTGAATCAGGCACCGAGTATGAAGTTTGTCTCGGGTGCCAGAACTGTCTATAACCAGCTTAAATTTCAATTATTGTGGAAGAGACCGGCGATCAACCAATACAAATGAGTGATGGGAAGAATGATGTCATAACTTGCTTGGATTTGAATTTGGATAGAAAAAGACCATAGTAAAATGATGCTTTAATGTATGATATGCACATATTCTATCCAAAGATATGCTTTAAAAAGGAAGAATCAGAATTATTTTCATCTTTGAATTTTTAAAAAGTGTGTGTGTGTGTGTTGTTTAGAAATTTTAATTATTTCTTTTATATAATTTTCTTTTTATTTCACTAGAGATAGTTTACAAAGATTGTTTATTAACAATTGCAATATTCTTTGTTAAATATAAAATTTTTCATTTTTTTATGTTACATTTAATAAATAATGCTGTTATTTTAGTTGTAAACACTGGTCGTAAAACGAATGAAAATTTTTAATAATACATATCAATTTTCAGGAAACGTTCAGAATACATATTTCGCAAAGAACGAGAGAATTTTCATGACATTAATGTGGAGAAATGTACTCTGGAAAGAAAAATTTCAGAGCTAACAGAGAGTTTACAGAGTGCTGTTGATAGAATTAAAGATTTAGAAAAGGAAAATCGAGAAGCCAAAGAAGAATTGAATAAAATTCAAAAATTAAAAGACGAAGAAGTTTCGGCTCTTCGGTTTCAACTCAGTACCGAATCTTTAAAGCACGAAAGAGCTTTCAAGGTTAGTGTTAAGAATATATAAATAAATTTTTTTTGTGCAGTTTGTATATAGAAATGAAAAATCATATCAAAATAACAACATTTGACATTGCTTATCATCTCTTCAAATTTATTATGAATTTATTAAAATTGATATTACATAAACTATACAAATATGTATTTCAACAATTTCTAATCTTTGCCAATTTGATATCAAACTTGTTAAGGGTTTCTTCATTTATTCTGCACTTTATTAACAATTACAGTTGAACAGACTGTTTAGTTAACAAACCCAAAATATTTCTTTAAAAAAATGTTTATAAAGAAGCCGTTATTCTGGCCATTTTCAATTTATAAAATGGACCAATATTATATAGAATGGAATTATATAATTTTCTTCTAAGCGACACTTGTTTTGATATCACATATGCTGTTTAAAATAAATAACATTAACTATACAAGCTTTTAAAATATAAATTTTCGTCTATAATAACGTATCTTCTATTACCAGGACTTGTTATACTGGCACTACAGAAATATTACAAAGTTTTACAGAAAAACATTTTTTATTTTACTTAATATACCTGAGACGTTATTATTAATTTATTTATTTTTTGTACATCATGTTTTTGTAAGTTCTTACTGATACTCACTGGTATACTTAAGGTTGGCAACTTTATGTCTTCTATTTTACGTTTCTTCAAATACCATATTTCCGATTTTAATTTTTCTATTTCTTTCTCCATGTTTTCTGTACTTTGCATTTTCTGATACACCAGAATTTCAGCTAAATATATTATTAAAAATATTGTTTAATTAATAATAGAAGATACGTTACTGTAGACGAAAATTTATATTTTAGAAAAAAAAAAGGCATTGAGGCATTTTAATTATACAAGCTTTTGTTTTACATAATTAAATTAATTTGACTGAAGATGGCAGAATAATGGCTGAAAATCATCTTGATTGACCCAAAAACATTGATAACGCAAGAGATGATGATGTCATCATTTTTTGCATTGTCAATGTTTTTGCATTGATATGAATTCTTTGTGCTGTTAAAAAGTTACCATTGTTACTTTTCATCTTTAGATTGTGTTGTAGCAATATTAAATAGTATTTCTAACACATTTTCAGACAAGATTATTCATACGTATCATAATAATAATCAAATGCAGACTGGACGATAGCAAATGTTAATAATATATCACAAAAGATGAAAATAAACTTAATTTTTTAACACAAAAATAACGCATTATCGATAATCATTGAAAACATAAGATCTGATTGTGGATGCAAGTTTGTTTCACGCATGAGTTGTATTTGTTGGTTGTTAACTGAAAAATTTTGTTTAGAGAAGTGCATGTGGTAACAAATGCATGAAAAATTATACTTAGAAAGTTTAAACTAATGATTTTATACCATTAAGTTAATTGTATATTTTGATTTTAATAAGATAACTTAACCTTTAATATAATATTAAGGTTATATTTATCTCCAATGCTAAATTTTTATCACTTTAACAAATAATTTTGTTCATGAAACTTAATAATTCTATATTAACATAATTAAATTTATATGCATGAGTTATTTATCCTATTAATTATAGCATTACACTGATCAAGAAAACGAGATTGCCAACATGAAAAACAAAATTTGCGACCAGGAAGATTTAATTTTATTTTTTGAAGATGCGTTAAATCAAATTAAAGAAGAAAGAGAAATTGAAAAAAAGCACCATAGGCATGAGGTATGGGTGCATTGGTTTAAGATCAGTTAATATTTTCGGTTTCTGTTAAAATTCTTACTTTTACTAAATGGGTAAAATAACCAGGTTAATTGAACGTACTACACGAATTCAAATATTTATAAATATTAAAAGATTATTGATAGAATTTAAATTAAATAGATGCATCAACCGAAAATTTCAATTTCAGAAAAAAATCTGTACGATGAATATATTATATAATATACAGTATATATTAATGTATACTTTTTGTGTTTATACCTAACAAATCTGTATTTTGACAATCAAAAAATAATATAGCATGGATTGAAATCATAGTGAATTAAGTTATTGCATATCTAGTTATTTTAAAGTTCTTTTAAAAATAGAAAAATTTATCAGAATGTACAGCTATTACTTACAATCCTCTAATTCAGATAGACACATTCTAGGAGTTGTAGCAGTTTGAAAAGTCAGATGTTATGAATTAAATGTTGAGAAGACATGAATTATGATGTCTAGACTTAACTATATTAGTACGGTTGTCCCTCTATAGTCCGACGTTTTTTAATCCGACATGCTCAGTAGTCCAACGCACCTCCCGTCAAGGTACCTGTACCCGTTACATGTCTGCTTGCACAGAAGCATGTCGCGATGTGAATCTCCCCATACAATTCTTACTCTATGACACACATTTCGTGNTAATTATTTATTTATTACAAATTATAATAAGATTATATATAAATTTTATCATCTATTTTTATTTAATACATTTTTGCAATATATCTGTAGACTTTAATGGAACTCGACAAAGAAAAAAATGTTTGTAGTGCATATAAAACAGAGTTAATAGATTTAAAATCTCAAAAAGATCAAAATGCAACTGAATTAACACAGCTAAGAAGTGATAATATGGAGTTGAAGAAAAAAGTAATCAAACTTATAAAGTTAGTATAAATTTATGTATTTATGTTTATAAAATAATACAATAAATCACATACAGTACATGGGGATATGTTCCACATATGAATATAAAATAATACAATAAATCACATACAGTACATGGGGATATGTTCCACATATGAACCACACGTTATGTAAGAACTGAGCTTTGGTATCAAGTCTCACTGTTCATACATAACATGTATGAACATACAGTATTGTGCGAATTAATGTGAACACACGTGAAAATTTGAAAAAAAAAAAAACATTTATTGGTTAAAGATGAATAGAATCGAAAAATGAATAAAATTTAAATTGTTTTAATATGAAATATGTCCTCCCTTGGCTTTAATAACTTCTTGAACACGTTTTGGCATGAAATCAATAAGTTTTTTACAGTTTTCTGTTATTTGCTCGTCTCAAAACTATATCTGGATTACAGCCTCTTATCAGTTTTGTTTTTGTTGTGCAATCTATTTTACGAAGTCTAGCTTTTACTATTAAGATCTGGTGAATTTCCTGCCATTTAAGGCATGATATCTTTTTGTCTTTGAAATATTTAATCATGATCTTGCAAGTCTTGTTGAAATACTGCTTGATCGTTGGCATCAACTTTTCTAGTTCAACTTCCAATCTTTGTTTTAACAAGTCTCTGTATCTTTGCGAGTTTATCATGCCTTTGACTGGCACAAGGGATCCGGTACCTTTATAAGAAAAGCAGCCCCAGAACATCTTTAATGGATGTTTAACTGTTTAATCAATGTGAGCTGCCGTAAGTTTTTCGTTGTCACTTTTTCTAACGTAACAAGATCGCTGTCCTTGTACCAAAAAATGGCTCTCATCTGAAAACAACACTTTCCTCCAATCTTCAACAGTCCAGCGCACACATTTTTTTTGCCCAATCATATGTTTTTTTCATTATGGCAGCAGTCAATAACTGTTTCTTTTGAGGTCTAACCATATTTCTTCCACTTTTTATAAGTCGTTTTCGTACGGTGGAGTCATGAACAATAACTCTAGCATGTGCTAAGTCTTGTTGAAGTTCTTGACTGGTTTTCTAGAGTTTAATTTACTTTCCGTTATTAAAAAAGCTTCATCTCTTGCTGTTGTCTTTCTTTTCTTTCCATATTTCCCTTTTCTGTTCACCTCAATTGTCCCAGTGCCCCTTTTGTGCTTCAAAATCTTGTTTACAGCTCCTAAACTCACATCACACTCCTTGGCAATATTTCTTTGAGTCATTGATGTGTGTTCACTCAAAGTAACAATTTTAGTGTGGTTTTTGGGAGTAATATCCATCTTCAAAAAAAAGCTAATAAAACCTCAGTTCAGCTTAACTTTACCAAACACGCAATAATTCGAAAAAAATAACAAAATGTAACACATCTTTAGCTTGGCATGTCTTATTACTCACTGACTGCCAAATCAGTAAAACAAAATGACATAAACGTGTTGTCAACTGCGAAAAAAACAGCAAAATTGTGTTAATTATGATGTGTTCACATTAATTCGCACAGTACTGTATGTAGTTTGTTATAATGCAGTTTCCTTTTAACATGGAACTTGTCCCCCTGTTGCATGGGGGTTCACTGTATATAAATATAACTTTTTATTTCCTAAATGTTTTGTTATGCACATAAATATAAATTTTTTAAATAATTTAATAGAGAGAAAGACATGTTGTGGAAACATTCAGATAAGCTCGCTCACCAACAGAAAATTCAAGTCACCGACCGATGGATGGAAGATGCCGAAACGAATACTTGTCTCGGTTGCAAAGTGACGTTTTCCTTGATAGTTCGAAAAGTATGTGCATATTTCCAGATTTCTATTAAATTGTACAGTGACTTAGTATAGAAACTAATAGCAATAACAAGTATAATACATTGATTTTGTCAACCTACTATAAAAATGTTTAGGGGTTAGCCAAATTTCTGTGAAGTGAGAGGTGATTATCAGATTCAATCTTATTGCAGGACATTTTTGAAAGAACTTGTAATTTATATTAATAAGATGTATATTCACATCTTATCAGTATAAATTACATCATTATCTTAATATATTCGGTAAAACATTTCAATAATCTGATTTAAGTGGATATAAAGTAAGATATATTGATACTTATTAGTAAAAATGCATTTTTTAGCACCACTGTCGTTTGTGTGGACGTATCTTTTGCCATAATTGTGCAAACAACTGGCTGTTAACGGCATCCAGCAGGTAACGTTTCTTTATGAATTATTTTATTTTATTACATAGATTGAATTTATAATGCTAAATTAATGATTTATTTTTAGATAATTTTTTTATTAGTGACATTTGGAACAAACTAATTTTTCCATGTGATAGATACTAAAATTGCAATCCAATTTCTTTTATTAAAGAATTTAGATAATGAGCATTTTAAACTGTAAAGTTTATTGATCATGTAAACTATTGTACTGTACTGTACGTGCCAATAGTAAAGATAATGTTTTTTAAACGATAACAAATCACTATCATCACATTGTTTCTAAATCTAAACTTGAGACAAAATTGAACTTTATATAAGAAAATAAAAATCTAATGTTTAATATACTTGTATAAATATTAATTTCTTTTTATAATACAGCAATTGGAACTTTATCATAGTGATATTTTAACATTACATTGTTGTTAAAAATAATTTTATCATTTTAACTAATGTTCAAATGTTTATTTTTGAATATATTACCCTAAACTACAGTTGTATATTTTAGACGTGAGACCCGAGTGTGCGGCGAATGTTACATCAAGTATTCAGAATTACAGACGGAGTGCAGGAGTACGATACCGAGTGTGACGGAAGATAGTGAAGACGAGGAGTCCGAAGCGTGTGCTACTCAAAGGCCTTCTGTCATCGGTAGAATGATATCTAGTGGTGGTAATTTTGATTCTGGTAAGTATTTTACAGAATTATTAATTTAGAATTAGTTATTTTTTTGTAATTAATTAAGGTTAACAGAAATCTATAATATCCATTATCAATGACAGGGTTTTATACAGTTGTTAAGATAAATGGAATTTTAATTTGAACCTGTGCACCCTGTATATTACTGACACGTATAAGTATAGGCATAGCCTAGGGAGCATTAGGTCCACCATGTTGTTTACAGTAAAATAAATGAACTCATTCAAAAAAGGAATTTGTATAAATTGCATGGTAGTTCCAAGGCAGTACATAAATTTTCATCTCTCCAAACACAAGGATAACAAAAAGATTTTCAATCATTTTAAGATGGTGTAGCATAATGTGCAAATAATCTGACTGTTAAGGATACAATCCAACATTGCTTAGAACAATACAAAACACTTAGTTTTGTTTTGGACGTGATTATTTTTGCTATTGCCATTGAAAGTGTAGATGAAAGTAGTGTTATCGGTGGGATGTTATCATATCAAATGTCGCCATCCTACAAGCTTCATGTATCCACCTCTGCAACTTGAAAAAGTCAAGTTTGGATTGTTCTGGTATAAATTTATCACCACATTAACTAGTCAAATTTCTATGCATCATTCTTTGACAATCGTGCCAGTTGCCGATAGCAATCGAGTGGGCACGTGTCACGACAATATAAAATTCAGTCCACGTTGCCTCACCATTTCAAACCTGCTTATATGTGGATATGCATGGTAATATGCCAAAACTTCAAAGTTGTGAAGACAAAGACAAATGGGACCATTTCTTCTGACCGACTACCAGTTGCATCAAGTGGCATATTATGTTCAGAATCATTGTATGCGGTACAATTGGAAAGTGCTTTTCAGATGCATTAAGATCTACACAGCCCAAAGGCACTTGCAGAATTTATGCACTTTCTTCTTGTACAATTTCTCATTTCCATAATCATTTCACACTAATGTTTGAAAGAGCACGGCAACAATGCCATGCACTCACAATTAGCAGGCTGTACATCAGCTCTTTTATAGAGACATCACATCATATCACTCATCGCTACATGAATTATCAAGATGATATTTTTTGTACTTACATTTGAAAAGCTTACATACTGCCACAGAACTACTAATGTCCTGTTTTTGAACGAATTTGTTTTACTGTAAATATTGCAGTGGAACTAATGCATCATACGCATATACTTGTGTAATGCTAGAAAGGTCTTTCTTGCATGTGGATAAATATTACAATGAATGTCCTATGTATTAATAACAGTATAAAAATTTGCATAATGGCTGAAACTTTTATCATGTACATACGAGTGTGTAAAAACAAGCCAATTTTATTTTTATGTAAAGCACTGCTGTAAGACATTAAGAAAAAATAAATTCATTTAATTAGGGCTACCAAGAGAAATGTCAGAAAATACATTCACCAATAAAGTATTACTTTACAGAAAACTTTATTTTGTTTGATGATGATTCAACTTTCTTTAGATGTACAAACAATAGGTTTAGTGTGAAATGAAAATGCTTGGCAGTTTTGTAACATTTTTGGTAATTCCAGAAAAGGAATAGAAAACAATTGCTTAAAATGTTTAGCATTTTCAGCAAATGTAATGAAAGTTCCATATCCAATAATCGAAGATAACGAAACTGTACTGAATATTAAAAAATACTGTTTATCATAAAGCAAGAAAAAACAGTTTTGGTGATTTCAGGACAAAAAGAAATACAGTGGTACCTCAGGATACGAAATTAATCCGTTCCGAAACTGAGATCGTATCATGAAAGTAAGGTGAATCATCTTTTCCCATACGATTACATGTAAAACCAAATAATTCGTTCCAACGCGAAAAACATACTCAAATTAAAGCCAAGTAATACATTAAAAAAAATAACTGTAGTAAGAAACACAAATGAAAAATGCGAACTAATGTAACATCGTATGGTGAGTTTTTGTTCTTATCGTGGAGCAAAAATATGTTCGAATTTCATGTCGTATCCTGAAAATTTCGTATGCTGGGGCGTTCGTAACCTGAGGTACCACTGTATTTGAAATTGAAAAACCATTTGTTCAAATACTTTAACTCCAGAATTTCACATTTATTTTTGAAGATTTTCCAATCTTAAGATATGTCTGCTCTTTGATACCAAATTTATAAAATTGCTTTACTAATTATACCAATTTATATTACATTACTGCTGTACATATATATTGTCATCTTAATTTTATGGTATTTTTATACTAATCAAAAAAATTCCAGACATGTTATTTTTCGCAAATCAAATTAAACTTTGTTATTATTGTGTACTAATTTAGGCATCTAAGCTTACATTTTGTTCATTATGCATTACATAACATAGAACTAGGATTTCAGTTATAGTCAGGAATATTTTCAGATTTAAATATTGCAAATGTTGTGGCTGTACCCATGTGAAAATGCAATAAGGATCTATTAATGGTTGGCAGCTGATAATCTGGCCCTAATTTCCATGAGAGCAATTTAAAATTTCCCAGTTCACTACACGAAGCCATTATTACTGTTTGGTGACACTAGCTGCCGCATAAGCTGTTTTTGACCATTTTCAAACACTAGTAAGGCCTTTTTACTTGTATTTTTATCATAACCTGCTGACATTTACCTCCAGTTGTGGCACCGACGAATATGAGAAGTACTTCACGTGGCATTAAGTGCAAGCACAATACATTAGTCATAACACACGAGATAGAACTTTTTTCTTTATCAATCAACATATGATCTATTTTAAAGATTTGCAATCTGGCAAATTCACTTATTTGGTACTCTATGGGTCCAAATGATGATGGATTAGTGAAGGCCCATAATTGGATCCACATTCCTTTCCGCTCAGGTTTTTATTACCAGAGATGAACTTTGTAAAAACTCATCCAAAATAACCACTATTTCAACACTTTAATTAGTGAGTGAAGGCTCGTGGTATCTGCACAAAACTTTCTTGGTTGCTTCATTTGAAAATTCCATTCTATATAAAATGATAGTTGTAAAAATTACCTCATAGTAATATTTATTATTAAAAATTTATCTGATGATAAAAAATTGTAATATTATACAGTATGTAATGTTTGAAAAAATATAAATATCCTTCAAGTGCAGCACACAGACACCTAAAAATTTTTACCTTAATTTTTTCATTATTATATCAACAAAACATTAAAATTTAAATATGCAACTTTATGTACATTTTATTTCTTCTAGACAATGATTATTAAAATAATATGAAGCATCCATTACATTTAAAAAAATTTTGTTGTTATTTCTTGCTAAAAAAACTTCAAGGTTTTTAACAAGATATTTTTAACATAATATTCATAAAACGTGAAGTTTTATGAATACTAACTATACTATTAATGTATTATGTTGTACATTTAATTCTTATTTTGATAGAAAATACTTCGGTCTTAAGCGACAGCATAAGCGTCTCTTCGCTTTCCGCTTCTGCTCCAAAAAATTCTACGGTGTCGATTTCGAGCACTTTACCAATGTATGGCAGCGTGCCGAATCTTCCGTCTCTCTGCGCCAACAAGTGGTCCAGCCACGACAACCAGTTGGACCAGGAGAAAAAACAGTGAGCATCCCCGAAGATCTCGTATATTAAGTATAGTCCCGTAACATTTGCTTTATTTTGATTATTTATGTACAGATGTCCTCCGGAAGAATTTGACATCATCAGTGACGAAGAAATAGCCAATTCGCTCTCTCTCTTCAATCCTTACGTTCAGACGACGTCGCCAGGAAGGAAAGCGGATTCGAGGTGGGCGTAGGAGCTATCTTACGTACAAATAAATGTAAAGGAAGCCGTATCTAACCTATCACATTTCGTAATGTTTTTGTAGATTGCACACGACCATCACTCGTAATGCGACCGACATCAAACTGGCTGGACCGAATGGAATAAAGGGAGAATTGTGGGTGAACGCCGGCACGCAATACGGAGTTCCCATCGTTTCTGATCTCGCCGGCCACACATTGCTTTGGGAATTTTCTACAGAACCTAAAGTAAGAAACTTTTCATTTTGTATGGTGTACAATGATAAGATGATTACCAAACATAGATTAAAAGATATGCACACATCGTAAATTTCAGAAAGCATGCTAGGAAAAAATTCATCTTTTTCAAATTGACTAATTGCGTTACTGAAATTTTGAACTCAAAAGATTCTTTTTCACTGCTGATGCTTGTTGAAATAATTCTCAATCATTTTTGCACAAAATGTCTATTTTTGAAAATCAGCTAACTGGGAGCCTATTTCTTACAATTTTAACGCTGGAGATCAACGCCAATCTTGCAGATATGTTCAGAATAACTTTTTAAATATTTTTGTTTGCCAGATTCTACATAAAGTACGAGAGTCATTCCAAAAGTAAAGAACATTTGTTTCTTTAGATATTTAAGATAATGAAACAAAGCTTATTTTACAACACACATGATACCTTAGCTATTTTTCAACATAGTTCCCATACAAATTTAAACATTTGTCATAGCGTATCATCAGCTTTTCTATGCCTTCTGCACACTCGATGACTGGTTCAAAAATTTGGCGGTAACTAACGGCCTCTTTCAGTTTGTTGTCACTTCTATAGTGATTCCTGGTTAAAAAATCCTTCAATTTTGGGAAAAGATAGTAATCATTCGGAGCCTAGTCTGGGCTATAAGAAAGATGTTCAAAAATTCCCGAAGCAAGTTCTTCGTCAATTCAGCGGTATGCAGACATGCGTTATCCTGAAGAAGCACGATGCCTCTGGACAAATGTTTAGAACTGAAGCTTCATTCATCACATTACAGACATAACCGAGGTTTACGGTAATTTCAATAGGCGGACTTTTTTTGCATTCAAAAAGTGCAATACGCTTTGTACCTCATACCCAGCAGGATCTTTAATTTTGTCACGCATTTCAAAGTCACACTAAAAAGTAAATGATTGTTGTGGCTCGCTGTTAGCATCAGACTGGCACGAAAAAATGGGAAGGTCCACAATGGTGGTGGGAAAACTGCCTAGCTTGTCAGATCAAAATGTTCTTTTCTTTTAGAATGACCCTTGTAATAGCAGATAATCATCTGAAACTATCAGTTCTTTTCTTCTTAGCATTAAAAACACATGTAATTTTACCTAACTTAGTGTATATCATCTCTTGGATACAAACTAATAGGTTATGATGTTTTTTTATTTTCTATTTGAAAGTGGAAAATGTAAATCAAAATACATCGTGAGCTATTAGTGTGTATTGTGACACGAGTGAAAAGGATGTCAAAGAATTACGGCAGATGTTACTCCACTTCAATGATAAAAATTTGATTGAATCCAAAAGCAATGCGATAGAATCTCATATGTAAACGGACCTCTACCAGATTATATTGCGATTAATACAATTGCCCAATAGAATCTTATTTTAATGGATTGCAAAACAATCCTCCTAATCCATAAAATTTAACCTGCTTTTAGCAAATATGTAACTCAGAATTATTTTTTTTTTTCATTCAACATTGGAAAAAACCCAATGTGTATTTTGCTCCATGCGCAATATATACATTTATAATTGTTGTTGCAACTGTACATCAGTGCCCTCCGTTGTGCATTAACGAACGGTGGGAAGCTTCTTCTGGTTTGACACTCGGTCGTGCTCACTTAATTTAACAATGATGACACTGACTATGCCGTCAAAGGAAGTCCAGAAACTTATGGCATAATGTCTGTACAAGTTTGTAACATACATGTTTCTATAGAATAAAAGAGAGACAGATGAATAATTTCGAGTACAGGTATATTTTATATGTGGGGGGTTAAAAAGCAGATGTTTTTCTGAATGTGTGGGAATTCTGTTATTTGAGATATGATGGATGATTTTTGGTGGCCCGAACAATTCATTAAAACAAGATTCTACTGTATGTTAGAAGAATTATTTGAATGAATGTGCAGAAAAATCTGATAAAGTTCGTAGTTCACATTCTCAGTTTATGAAGTAAAGACTATATTCTTGGTTTCACCTCATCCTTTAATCCTATGGTATTATGTCATGAGGATTTTGGGTGAACACTTTACAAAAACAGTTTTTATCAGAACATTAGAAACACTTAGTATGGTTTAGGAAGAAACCTGTTTGCCCTTTACCTTCTTTTAAAAATGCATTAGTGTCAGAGATGAAATCTTTAAATAACTGTAATGTAAATTGCTGAATTGACCGACTATTATGCTATTAGTGATGTGAGAAAGTGTTTAGACTTTGCTCTGTTTCATAGAACATAGTGTTAATCGAACATAGTCTCTCCTAACACACATCTTTGTTGATACTCTAGTCCGACATTGATTCTATAAAAATGTTGTGTGTGCATGTATACTCAGGCAATTGTTATCAGAGATAATCTTGACAATTTAATTTTGCAAATTCTATGCTTATGAACTAATTTGGGCATGGTTAATAAGAGTCAGTTTTTTATGCAGTTGTCTAAGAACCGTATAAACAAATTTATATGGAAATTGTCAATAAACTTCAACAACAATTTCCAAGCTGTCACAAGAGAAATCCAATTGATTAAAAACAACACTAAAATCACTTCTCTTCCTTACAATTTGTATAAATTGTATTTTTTTCTTTTAATAGACAATAGGATTTTCCGTGGTGTACAATAAATCGAAGAGCGACATCTACAACAAACTAGAAATGCAACCACTACTACGCATGGTTCACGTCGACACCCAGCGACATCCGTTCGAAGGATACGTGACCATGGAGGAACCCGGAGTCTACCTGCTGATATTTGACAACAGGTTTTCTAGGTAAACGATAAATTTTTACATGTTTATTGTGGCGATGAAATGTGCACGATTCATATTAACAAAATATTTATGCACTGCAGAGTGACAGCCAAAAAGGTGAAATACTTCTTAATGGTGAGGGGCGACGAAAGTCGAGGCACCGATCGCAGAGCGAAGACGCTTCCTTAACTTTTATATACCGAATTTGATAAATGTCCGAGATCTGATATTCAAACCAGACTTTTTTATTATTCAAATATCATCTGTAGATAATTCATTATTGCTGTCAAATAGAATTTCTTTAATAAAGGAAAGTTGTTTATTGTTTTTGCTGCCGGTGGAAAGTTGTTAGAGAGAGAAATGAGGTGGAATAAACATTTATTTCTACCTTTTTGGTTCTTACTTCTGCTACCTGTTTTTTTTTTTTTTATTCTTAGTAAAACTTCCCGGAGTACCCTCACTCGTCGGAAGATTCATACCTGGAAAAAATACTTCTTAGCGACTTTGTTTGACTCGGTCATCGACTAAAGAGATGGGCTTACTTTGCCAGAGACTTCCGCAACTGTTTGATCTGGTCATTCTTGGCGGTGAGCATCTTCTTAAGATTGGCGTAAGCTGCCGTTTCACAAAATTTCCTCTCTAGCTCCTGCAACAAATTGGTATTATTAGAAACGTGTCCACAAGTTAATTTTTTTCGGTTCCAACTCTACTTGGGCAAAACAGTTGTTTTTGAAATAAACAACAACAAATTCCTGCATTTACAATTTTTAAAAATTGTAACAAGCAGCATTTAGAATTGAAAGTGGTTTCAGTTCCCAATAATAATACTTATCCTGGTAAGTATTATTCTTGGAAACTGGGCACTTAATTATTGATTTAAAAATTACCTTTCTCAGTTATTAAGTTTTAGTTTTAAATTAACCAATTACTGCTTAGTGTCTGATATAGTCAAACCCTCTCTTTAAAATTTTATAAAAAGTTTCATGTAACATTTCACTGGTTTCTTTTAACTGGAAACAAGCAAAATTTCTCAAGATGACGACGAGGCGCTTAAGAAAAATATTAAAGTATTTTTGTCAGTAGTAATATTTTAGCTGTCTGATATATTGGAAGTCGCACACAACAAACTTTTGTCGCGTTTCAGGAAGTTTAAGAGTAACCAGGAATGCCAATGTGAGATCAGAGGTCAAAAAATACTTTTCTAAACTATTTCACTTGTGTCTATTTGCAGAAACACCTTGCAACAATTGGAATTTGTGTAGGTAGAAACTAGAATTTGATATGGAAAAAGGAAGTAATTTCCCTTGCAAGAAAGAAGTTCTTAGAATATCTTCCCAGGAGTGCCAACTGTAAAAACAGCATTACAAAAGTGTAAAAATAAGCAAACGAGTTGCCAGTCTCAAAAAAGAAAGCAAAAAGTGCATGTCCGGCAACTAAAGACTGGATGGAGTTATTGGTGTGTAAACTAAATATCTGCATAATTTTGGCAGACAATAAATTTGTGGGATTGTGGCAACAATATTTCAAACATAAATGAGACGCAGTGGCTTAGGATATATTGTATTGGCAAAGTTTACAAACAACCGTAAAGCTTATCCTCTTTTGTTACGTGAAGAATTTTATGGATACGGAGATGCCGAGGATAGTTCGCGGCAACATAAAAATGGCCAGAAATGTAAGACTTGCTAGATGTCCACAAAGAGTAAGAGAGACAAGCATCTTGAGGTATGTTAAAAACTTACTTGTATAGCAAAATGTCCTTTGGAAGCAAAAGCCAGCCTCGCCATCTAACATGCATGTGTTAGTCAACCAAATGTTATTTTGAGAAGCCACTAATCACACTTATTTTACCAAATTCTTATTGAATGGTGCAAAAATAAAAATTTATGCACCATTCCTCTGCNTCAACAGTAATGCAGTCACATGCGCCGAATTAATCAGTTCGGTCTCCACCTCTCCCCTGACCAGGCTGCAGAGTTCGTCCACCAGTGACTTCACCTCATCTGCTGTATAAGTGTCTTCCAATAACCTAAAACAAAACATAACATTAAATTGGATAGATGGGCTGGTCAAAAATGATGCGTGATGAATCCTGGAACTAGCCAGCCTACATATAAGAAAATGGTGGATCCTTGCCCACCTCTTGACAAATGTTATTTTGAGAAGCCACTAATCACACTTATTTTACCAAATTCTTATTGAATGGTGCAAAAATAAAAATTTATGCACCATTCCTCTGCTGGTTCCAAACTGACGCAGGTCGGCTTTCCCGTTTAAATTTTAAATGGATAACGCATCGTCCTCACGTAATGCATGGCAATCCACCCCGGAGTGCCTTGATCTAAATGTGCATCTGAAATTACTTTATTTTTCTTTGTGACATCACCAACAAATAAGTGTGATCCAGACTCATTTTACAAACATTGTAATGTTGTTTTGGTGTTGTCCTATTCTTTGAGGTGTATACTGAAATTTTAAAAAGATTTGCAATTAGACACTTAAACAATCGTAACATGGCTAGAAAGAAAGGAATTCTTAAATTTAAATTATTAACCGGGCAAGATTCGTAAAATAAATTATTGGTAGCATTTTTAGTAACAATTTTACGCGCACAAAATCTTTTGTAGAAATTTGCATTACACTAAAAGAATTGGTATGACGTACAAATTGCAAGTGTGAAAATTCGGTCAATATAAAATTTTTCTTATCTGGCAAAATAATTACCGTATTTACTCGAACATAAGACACACCTCATCCTACGTGCGAGATTGATTTAATAAATCTAATTTTCTTTATTTTGATCTTTAAATACAATTCTAATTTTATTTCATTCAATAACAAATAAAATATCAAACACACATAAAAGCTCACATTGTCCTGCAAGAATTTACTGGCATTTTAAACTTCAACAACATAATTTGTTCATGTAAAGCTGGACAATCCTTTTTTGACAATTCTTAACAGTAGAATTCCAAATAATCATCTGTTTTCACGTGGGAATGAATTAAAACTTATATCGGGCTCTCGTGTAATTTAGGAATTCAATTCAAAAGCTTTGCTTTTCCTATTGCTATTCATCTTTACTCCTGACAATGAATCATTCTTCTGTAAATGATGCAGATAATATACTTTTGATTTTAAACACCAGAAGGTGAGAATCTGGTAAAATATGCAAATACATAGTATACAAAAACAAAAGGAATCCTTCACTTGTATTTATGGGACGACCTAGGTTTTTGAAGCAGTGAAAAATGGATGAAAACCTTGTCTTGTATGCGAGTAAATACAGTACTTCAAAAAACATAGTAGTATTATTATTGTTGGACATCAAATTCTCAAAAGCTTCTATCATCCTCGAATTGCACCTGCTTCTCGACAAGATGGATAAAGTCAAACTTTAAAATGCATCGAGAACCTTTCTATGACGATTTAGGGCAGTGATGAAGGTAAAAAGTTTGTTTCTCAAGATCAGATGGGTAATTGAATGTATAACCAAAATGTTAAAACCTGCACATTTTGGTTATTGCATCAAAGACTGGCCAAGACGAAAGAGAATTTTTATATATATAAAATTTATAATACTTGACTTAAGCTAATAATGCCAAATGTCATTTAACAATAGTATATTCTCAATTTTTTTTTTTTTTTTCAAATTCTTTCTGCCCCATGAGCTACAAACGGTCCAATTATGGAGCAGTATGATTAACCCTCTGACAATATGGGGATAAAAAATCCGGACCCATACTCTCCAACGTTTTGATAGTTAGCTCTGATTCCTAGAAGTACAATGGGTATTGTATCGAAATAAATAAATAAATAAAACTCACGCCAAAATTGTATAGCTTCTTCATAAAGCACCAAGTTCAGTGTTAATACAATTTTTCTTATATTGCAAGTACTTTCGACGAGTATTATATCGTCATTGTCATCGTCGTCCTCAGGCGAAAAAAGAACAGGGTATTGTATCAAAGCTCTGTCTCGTTTGATTGTATTTTGGAAAAAAAATGAACAAGGAATGTGCTCAGACAAAATAATGCAATACTATGGTATGGCATGGCGTTTTTGTCAAGTCAGATCAGCGTTGTAAAAATTTGCCCATGCCATTTTTTAGATATTCAACAACACATTTTGTACTTCACATATTTTTTAAAATATCAAAAAATTGCAACGTAAATAATAAATTGTATCGTTACCTTTTCGGCCAACTCCAGATGACACTGCACTTCTGTCAGGCGGTTCTTGGTGGAGAGTAGATCTTCTTCCAGCTGCTTCTGCAATGCTGTGTTACTCACTAACGTCTTGAAGATATGGATGCAAATTAAAATTAAATTCAATTCAAATCAATTGAAAATTTTCGTCTCTTATGACAGACTTACCTCTTCAATTTCAGACTTTTCTTTTGATACCTGATCCAGAATTAGAGTTACGTTTTCTTTCTCGCTCGCCTGACGTTAATGGCAAAAATTATAACAATTGAAACTTTAACGGAAACAGACAGAGGAATGACAATCTTACTTTTCCTTTGAGATCTTTTAACTCTTCTTCCATTTCAGTTTGGGTTTTGGATAATTTATTCTTCTCCTCGATTATATTGAAAGTCTAAATGATTGCAAAACTGTATAGAGCTAGCGACTTACTGAAATAATGTAGTGTTGGCACTAACCTGTTGTTCTACTCTCTTCAGTCTCTCCTTCAGAGCTTCGTTTTCGGCTTTTAGGCGATTTATCTCCTACAAAACAGACAGAACCAACAGTCATGAGTGCAATTTAAACCTAGAAAAAGAGATTAAGCTAAAACTTACAGCCTGAAGAAGTTTGACCTGTCCCTGACCCTCCAGGATGGGCTCCAACTTGACAGCCTTGGTAGGAGACTTTGAACTTTTGTCAATGTTCTTCAGTTCCCGTTCTTCAAATTTGCTGATTTGTTCAATCAACTCTCTGCACAATTTAAAAAAAATGTAAGTGTGAGAGCATGACGACCGAATCGACTCCAGAGGTTAATATAAAGACCGTCACCTGTTTTCCAGTTCGGAGATGTCTCCATGAAGACGGAGGTGCCACCGTTCCACCTGCGTGCACAGCTGCCTCAACAGTAATGCAGTCACATGCGCCGAATTAATCAGTTCGGTCTCCACCTCTCCCCTGACCAGGCTGCAGAGTTCGTCCACCAGTGACTTCACCTCATCTGCTGTATAAGTGTCTTCCAATAACCTAAAACAAAACATAACATTAAATTGGATAGATGGCCTGGTCAAAAATGATGCGTGATGAATCCTGGAACTAGCCAGCCTACATATAAGAAAATGGTGGATCCTTGCCCACCTCTTGTAGTTTTTTTTTTGACATTTTCAAAGTGCAAAGATTGACAACATGTACAGTACTTTTGGGACAAGGTCACTTTTTGCAGAAAGTAAATTGTCTAGCAAGTTGGGATGAGTTGTAGTTGGTCCGGCCCCAATCTAAGAATGACAAAGCTTGAGTGTATCCATGCAGGAGACCATCACTCAAAAGGGAGCAAAACATCAGTAGTAGCACCAAACAAGTAAATCCAGAGGGTCTATCTGTCTCCAGAAGAAGGATACGCAAGCGTGAAATGGAAAAAATATGTTTGTGTGAGTGCTAATAGAACCAAACGATACGAGAAAGACTAAACTATAATGGAACCAATGAACTGTAGGCTATTTCTATTACGCTCTACCCTCTCTAGGTTGTGTGGAAATTGCATTTAATAAGTGTAGGAAAGTATGGTGTTTCCCAAGTTTTCAATAAAATCTATTTTACTTTATTAATTAGTCATTATCGTGCACATCATTCTCTGGCCAAATCCACGCGACTGTCTGTAGCTGATGAAGAAAAGACCGAAAAGAGGCAGCCAGGATCTCGCATTGATTTCTTTATGTGTGAAACACGATTAGACATGGTTTCGGCAAGGGGACTTTTGCATAACATGAAAGAATTTTTGTTAATATAACATTTGAAGTACTCATACTTGATCGGATTTCAAACAAAGACAAATTTTTATGATTTCGGAAATTTTCAATTGACCATTTTAGAAATTTGCAAGACCTCTATTGTTGATACTTTATCTCCAAATGTAAAGAATTGCTGCACGATCCTATATAGACACAATTGTAAATACTGTGCAATATTTCTCTTTATTGAGTAAGTCGGGAAGGGCTGCTGCATGACTTTGCCAGCAAATGGGAGATTATGAGGGCAGGGAAGGAAATTCAATAATTTTCAGTAATCATTTCTGTAAGTTAGAAAACAAAAGCCTGTTTCCGAGATAGGGACAAGTTATCTCAGTTTGGAAAGTTTGTGGGGAAGGAAAGATTTCAAAAATTACAATAACCAATTTGTTTGTACTTAATGTCTTTTAATAAAATTCAATTAAAATTGCAACAATATTAATTATTCCCATGTCTTGCAAGGTTGCCAATATCTTTTTCCACACAGTAGACTGTAGTGACTATTTTTTTACGGTTGGATGCTCTTCGAGATGGCATCTTTGACTTTTATTCAGATGCGGGCTTTGCAGTTCTAGTTGGATCCTAGCAGAGTCGAAGATACCCAATATTGGTAAGGTTTCTGGTTAGAATATTCTTGGTCCCCCATGAATGCTGAAAGGATACTACTCACTATGGATTTGCTCACGAACACAATGATGAGAAATGGGACACGACAATCGAGTCGGACGACTCGTGTCCAGAAGTCAGCCAGTGTATGTCTGATACTCTCCAGAATATGAGATCCCATAGAAGTTTTTTCTCGCCAAAGTTCAACAGTACACAGGGTCAAAAAAATGATGTCTTAAGAAAGTAAAATTACAACAGTCATCATATAAATAAGGGCCATCCATTAATTACATATAGTTCCCAAGTCATTTTGACCACCACAAATTGTCACGTATGGTACAATGATATACTTTTAGCACAATCCCCTTTAATTGCAAATACAATAGTTCGTGGACCCTCAACATTCAAGAAACTGATTAAAATTGATAATTTATTCACGCGACAAATAAGCAAGCTTGTAAGAGCAAATTTGTATGCTCCTAATACCACTGAAAAGTTCACTTAGATGCTCCCCATTGTGTATAATGATGTACGTACTTTTCTTTATCCCTTAAATTGTAATTAATGGATGATCTCCAAACAAATGTGTAATTTGGGAAAGGCAGGCGAACACGTAAACAGGTCTGTCTGTCAGCACACATATTTACGGTTATTCTGTAGTAGGTGAATGTCCAAATCACTCCCTGGGAATTAGGGTGGTAAGATGCCGCAGCCACACAAACTCGTTGCAGTCAGCTTTAATGGCACGGATACTAATGACTGTCGATGCACTTGCACACCAACTTATGCATTTACATTAACTTTACCCCACAATGGCACTAGTTATTAAAAATTACCCCAGAGTAAGCATCGGTTAGATTTTCACACACTTCCCAATGGCATCATTTTTTACTCCAAGTATCGTCAGACTTACAAGGTGCCATGGGAAGTTTCTTGTCTAATTCGGAACTCTCCGAAGTATACTCTTCTAAATTTTTGGCTACGTATAGTTGCTCTTTACAGTCGGGTAATTTTTGCCTTCTTTAAGTTTCAATCTACAATAAAAATCGACTGGTATAAACAGACGGAATGATACTTCCACCCAAACTAGATTCAAATCCGGATTCCGCACAATAGATCAACACTTTCCTAGTTAAAATGCCAATACAAGATACAACTCCGAGGATTCCTTCACACTTTGTACATTGAAAACAGATCAGTAACAAGTAATCCTAACGGCCACAAAGCAAGTTTCATATTGCACCTCGCCAAGAAGTAACGGGTCATTCAATAATGCCATTTACTAACAATAAAGCATTCTTCGAGAGACGACAGTAAACTAGAAATGGAGACGCAAAATATGTCCAAACGACTGGTATTTGATCGGTAACGTGAAAACATCTCAACATGTGTACCCAGTCCAAGGCCTTGTGTACCCAGCCAACTACAAGACCTCATCATACCTCTCATCGATTGGTCATTATTACGTCACGAATGAGGGCACGTTACGTCACGGATGGGGGCATTGTTACGTTAAACAGTGTATTAGTAGCATAATGCGTAAAATAATCAATTTCTGATGTTATATGGTAGCAATTAGAAGACGTAATTACCTTAGACTTTCGACGTCTTCGAAGCACTTCTCGACCGAACGAATGCGTTGCGTGCGTTGAAATTTGGCAAAACGAAGATAATTCAACACCAAATTCTGGTGTTGCTCGTTCAAACCCAATTCGTTGGCCTGCAAAAGATCAATTGCGTCAATAAAGGTCCTTCGGTGGCGTTCTCGTCGAAATGTTTACTTACCATCTTCGACGAATCTCCGGACGTGAACCCGAATACAAAATGGACGGAATCGTTGCCTTGGTTACCGAATACAAACAATGATGTCACGTGCGAGATGGAGACGCCTCTCGGCTTCTTGCGTAATTACACGTGAATTAAATAAAATTATCGTAGGTCATTCCTCTACCGTAATGTCCATTGTTTAAGTGCAGGATCGAACGACAATATTACGCACTGCGTTTTAAAGCCCGTCGTCTTATTTTTAATTTCCGTTAATTACGCGTGATTCCGAAAGATGGCGCGACGTTTCCGCGGCTAAAGTTCCGAGTAATTAGTATAGACGCCGACAGATGGCATTCGGAAAAATTGGCAATTAAATTTAACAGTTACGTCACGTGTCGACGACCTCGAAATTTTTATCAGCAGGCGGCGCTGAAGGATGAATCCATTTTTTTCGGTCGCCATTTTTTTTTTTTCGTATTTCGAATGCAGACGTCTGGTCTTTAGTAGTTGCAAGAATCCGAAAGGCATTCTATTTACAATATTAATTTATTCTAATTATCCCGCAATCGTCGATGGAACAACATTTCTAAAAATATGTTTCGGGGATTTTTTCCTATTTTTATCTTCCGTTTCTCCCTGCGTGGATCGTAAAGCGCTTTCTAAATATAATTTGCTCATTTTTGCAGTGGGATCTTAAACGTATAACCTTATTTGGACGGTTCCGGTTGAGAGAAAATCGATGAAACGACCTTGACATAGCGTGAAAGTTCCCGATCGATTTTAGGGTAAAATTTCCCTAACCTTTCGATAAATTGGGGAAATTTCGAATAATCATTTTTTAAGGCATCCCAGAAGGGAAATTTTACCAGGTTACAAAAATTGCTCGAACGGGAGGTGGCAGAAATCAAAGTCGCTTGTTGAAAGGGAAGATAGTTTTTAATTATTTCAGCAATAATAATCGCAAAATATGCTTAAATAGGGAAATTTGACGAGTTATCACTTCGGGATAAAAAGGAAAAAAAAAAAAAACGGTGTCAAAGTCTCCTTGGCACCGCGTAAAGTTTCCGATCGATTTTAGGGTAAAATTCGGGGAAATTTTCCTAATCTGCCGACGAATTGGGGAAATTTTGAATAATCACTTTTCCTTTTTTTTTTAAGGCAACGTAGAAGGAAAATTTACGCGACTAAAAAAAAGTTACGCGGTCAAAATATCCCTGTGAAAATACGTAAAAAATCCCGAACAGGGAAATGATTTTTATGCAACAATTATTCAAAAACATGACCTCTGCCAAACTGTTCCATTTTTCCGTCATAAACACGCATCAATCGGGGGCAGTGTCACGTAACAAAAACAAGTTCTAGAAGAGGTTCGGAAAGGGTACTGTCTGCAAGTTCCCTTTCGATTGGGCAACAGGTTACCCGAGTACCGTGACCCGTTGCAGGATAATTGATGTAACGAATACGTAAACACAGCCTATCTGAGGTACATTTTGGGTAAACGATGCCTCGAAAAGTTTCCCTAACGTGGGTCGCGAATGAAAAGTAAAGACGCGCTAGTGTTACGTTCCTCGTTAAGGAAAGTGACACGATCTGCGAACCGCTCCAAAACAAACGTAAAATACGGATTCCGAAGGGGTTGGGTTACGCTGTAAGGGTCATAGTTTCGCAAGACGAATCCCTTCAATGACGTCCCTAAACACATATGTCGCGTTATAAACAGATGTATTGATGAGTTGCCAAGTACGTAACGTTACGTAAATAAATTATCAATGCTTGGTATTCAATATGATAACTTGATGGGTAGTGTACGGGTACGTTGCAGAAAAATTCAAAAAAATGACTTTTAAGAGCTGTTGCTCAATAACTCGTGCTTCCTCCCAACAGAAATGTTATTGTAGTAGTTTCGTCACGTGGAACACCTACGTGCGTTTGCATCAGACGCTATTTATACAACACGTGACTAAGTATATGACATGGATTTTCTATGTTATCTTTATTTAAAGGCATAGAATCTTTATCACATATTATGCACCTATTATAAGCAAAACGGTTAAGTGTACATGTGTATTCCTGCATGAAGAGCACGTGTCTCTGAAGAAATCACTATGGATCAAAGTTTCTGATGAGAAAGTAAAGGATTTTCGAGATAAGGCAACTTATAATGTTATCTTAAGTGTTCCGATATATATGAAAATATCTTAACGATAAACGGAAGCTTCAAATTCTGTTTAAATATTTGCTTGCATTAATACAGCAGTACTGTTATGTTTGTGCACTACAGCTGTTCCCGTAGAAGCATCTACTGTAACAGCTTTAACCATCTCCTGGTGTTTTTTCCAGCACCAGGTTTATGCAAATTAAAGCTGTTTCGTAATATGTAACCTAAGCTATAGCTTTAAACCTCTAGTGTAAGGCCCAAAGTCGCTAGGTCCTGTTACTATTATTTGACGGAAGTGGAAAGACCTCGTTAGTTATGCCGTAACACCCAAACAAATTTAAATCTGGCCAATCACTTTGCGTACACAAAACTGAACCGAACATACAAAACGAAGCATTATTGGTCTTCGACAGATAGACTTTTATTTTCTTAACCAATAACATCAAAATACACAATTTGGTCAATTTTGGTTAGTCAAACAAGCTCGCTCAATCACATAGAAAAATAATTTTCCTTCCTTTTACCACACCGTAAGGAAGTGTCAATAGACTTTAAACTCCAGTTGGTTCATAATTACAGATAAAACAGTGGAGGGGTTATACAGCCTTACAAAATATCCTCGGACGAGAACAGAGTTTTCATTTCGTCCAAGCACTTTATAGGAAAACAAAACTAATATTTTTATTAACAACAATATATATACTATAATATAGATAACTACAAACACATCAAGATTTAACAATTTGTATGTTAGATATATGTTTATGTATGCTTTTTCTTTGTATCCATAAAAAATTATTATACACTAAACAATCCTCCACTTGCACACTCTATGTACATCTGTAGAAATCATTTAAATGCATTATATACAATAAAAGGTTTGTATATGTCTCCAAAACAACATTACGCTGATTTTACGTGAGAAAAGATGGCTTACGTGTTAGACAGATACTGCAGATGGCCAATGTTTGGCCAGAGATTACCATATTTTTAAGAATAGAAACCTGCAGTTTGATGGAGAAGCATGCCCGACTAAAAAATATACAAAGGGATGTGCCAAGAATGTAATTTGTGCGAGTGCCAAACCACTAAAATTCAATTTTGCAAAATCTTTGTGGATAAAATTACATTGGTGGAGTTAATCCTTGTATAAAATATACATCCCTGATACTCATTCATCCTCATCGACTGGTCCCAGTCATTTATTAATGAGGGAAGCAGTAGAAAGTGTGGATACTCAATTGGGAAGCAATAAAAATGATGGATACTCAATTAGGAAGCAATAAACACTAAGAATATTCATTAAGAGATTTTATGAATTAAAACTAAGCTGCACTGAGGTAGGTTAAAAGTATTCCTTTCGGGGATTTCAGGTTTAAGTTATGCATACTAACCGGGGCTTAACGTCAACGGTTACAAGTTCTTTATAAAAGTAAAAACATGTAAACGTTATCAAAATTTAACTAAAGGTTATGGTGGTAGCCTAATGTGTATACTATGTTGTAATGTTATGCTACAGGTACGCTATTTTGCAGTTTTGTGATTGTTTTTCTCTAGATGGAAACAGACAAACTGTTTCCATATAGAAAAAAACATGTAGTTAATGAGAGTCAGTTAACTCAACAGTATAATGTCTCAACGAGACTACAACAATGCCAGCAGCTGCAACTGAACAAAATATCAACAGAAGACAATTTTATACTTCCATAATGAACCAATGATGATGATAAATCAATAGCAGCTGTGATAAGAGAATATCATAAAGATATCTAATGATAGCTCATCTGTAGAAGCTAAAAATTCAGTTGTCAAGAGATAATTCTATTGTATAGAAAACTTTCATGAATAAAAGCATGTTTTAATTGTTTTAAAACAATAAATCTGACTAGAAAGTTTATTACTATTGTGGTTTATAAGAATTACCACTTCACCAAACTAGGAAGTTTAATTGGAATATATATAGATTACGGTGAGACTTGGGCAAACAAGAATTAACAGATTCTTAAATCTAGAATTATGTAAAAAAATATTAACATGATTTCATTGTAAACATAACTTAAAAACAATTTTATATATATGTATATATATATTTCATAGAGTATGATTAAACTATATTTTTCTAATTAATTTTCTTAGTGTTCTTTGGAGTGGTTAACAATGTAAATGATGGATGAACACGCTCAAAAATCAACAACCAATTAGAACAATTTGTTATTTTAAATCTCGGCAATGCTAAATTTGTGACTTTGCATTATGCAAGAGCATAGCAAACCAAGATTCAAATGTGTGATTGCGCAAAAATTTAAAAATAAAAATTTGCTTTGTGCAAATTTTTAATTTTTTTTAATCACTTTACTGTAATTCTGGACAACTTTTGATTATGTCGTTTAACAAAATATTGCTCTTAGTTAGACATTTTTGTTAATTTAGCAAACTTCTGTAAAGTGGAAGTTTATTTTTACAATTTAAAATTTTGGCAATTTGATTTTGTACCAAATTTTGATTTGGTAGGAATGACGACATTTCAAAAATTCCTTTTGATCCGAAAGATTATCAAGTTTCATTGAAAATTCGTAATGTAAAATTTGCAAAAATGCCTATTGACAAATAAAAGTACAAAATAGATATTGTTATTATGATTAGTAGTTGCTTTGATTAAAAATATAATGAATTGGAAATAAAAAGAATTAAATTTGCATTTTTACTGCCTCTTCTTTTTTGCATTCTTTTCCTCTCTCCAGGCATAGATACTGAAAACACAAATAATGAAAATAATGGAAAGGAAGAGGAAAAGGAATTTGTAAACCGGCCATTCAGCAGAGATCATTTGATCATTGTTTTCAAGCTTGTTGCGTCTCACAGTCATGTCATAAAGGGCACCGTTCATCTGTTCATTTGTTGCCAAGATCCCTGCGATGTGCAGAAGTTGGTGGCTGTGACCGATTATGTCAAATTTACCTGGTGCCAGACGTTCTGGAAGATGAGAGGCATAAAAAAATGCTATCATGAAGGAAAATAAAAACTGCCAGACATAATGCATAGTGGAAGGTGAATCTGGATTAGAATCATACAAAATTCTATAAACCAGGGGTATGCTATCCCAAATCCAAGGAAGGATAAAGGCACCAAGGCGAAACACTTTAATCCAGAAGAGGTTTTTAATGAAACGTGACCAACAAGCTAGAGTTATACATAGAATTGCACTGGCAAAACAAACATTGAGAAAATGATCAGAGAGCCAAGTATTTAAAAGGTCTTCTGGGAATACATAAGCTCTGTACAAAAGACCAGCACCAAAAGAATAGAAACTGAGAGCGCCATAATCAAAAAAGAACCAAATATGTCTAGCCATATTAGATATACTGTAAAATGTATGTGCCATAGCACTTATCAGAGGATAAGTGCAGACTGTTATCATATAAGAAACGAAACTCCAAGTGTAGGGGTGTGATGTGACGTCCAATGTATCGCATATAGCAGCCAATTTCCAACAGAAGTAAAGCGTCGGAAGAAAGTGTGTCCATATATTCAGAGTTTCATTTGTCGCCACTATAATGCTTGTCAGACACTGTTTTATGGTACATTTGGGTGGACGATAACCTTTCAGTATGGCCACTTCTCTCATGTCAGGCGGTAACTGGTCTTCATTTAGTAGCTGTAAATGTCTGGAATTCAGAAGCCGATTTAAACTTGTCATAGCCATGTTGTTCAATTTAGTGGGCCTCCAACTGGTAAAAAAGACATTAATGAAACATTAAAAAAAATGGCTAAAGCCTTAATTAAATATTAAAATTCCATGCTATCAAAATTGATATTGCTTAATAATGAAAAAGTAGCTTTCTGCTCCATTAAACAATTAAGCTGTTCAGTTCAGTTAACCATGTATACAAGGTTTATTTAAAAAAAACATAGTAGTAAAGTTTGTTTAACAGTAACAATTCCCAATAACTATTTTAGCACATGTTACTAAACAGTCTTGTTATATAACCCATTGCTTCATTCACAAAATAATTTTCTAAATTTTGAAAGTTCAGGGTGAATGGCATTCATGAAGACAGATGAAGGAAATCTATTGTGCGTGACGTTCTTGGGAATCAGGCCAAAATTGTATAACCACATTACACAAAACTGAGATACTTACAAAATTGAAGTTGCGCAAAATCGAGTTAGCAAGCATTTTGCTTGTTAAATAGTTTAAATCCACAAGATTAAGATATACTTACTTTTTAAAATGAATAAATCCATTTATCCGAGTAACAGTAATCATATTCAAAACAGATAACGTCTTGTCCGTTCACATTAAACTCGTAACAAACACAGAAATGACTCCAAGAATGAGTTCAATATTACAATTTTATATGCATTTGTGTGGGTTGGAAGAAGCTAATTTTAAAAATTACTAACAAAATAGAAGTCATTCGAGTCAAAAGGCTAATTTATAATTCATTGTCATACAACTAAACTATATAAATTACTGTAAAATCTGTTACGTAAGTTGGGATTAGGTATTACAAAAATAAATTATCTTGTGTAATTTTATTACATAATCTAATAAACTGTTTAAAACAATTAATTTTAAAATATATATTAAAAATACACCATTGAAAGTTGGGAAGCATTTTTTTCATGACTATAGCTTTGCATCATTATTATATATGTATATCTGAGTCAACTGTAGATAAGAATGAAGGTCATCAACTACATATTTTCTAGCCACACAATTATGAATACCTTTACATGTTTTCTAGTTTATGTACATATTTATTTACTAAAAATGGAATATTGTATTTGGTTTTAATTTTAAATTTGATACACAATTACAAAACAAATTATCAATATACTTATCAAACTTACTGATGCTTACTATAAATATTAATTAAAGCTTTAGATAAGTGTTTGATAATGATTATGAAGCTATAATGAGAGGAATATTATATGATTCATTATCATATTCAAAGCTTTAAAAACAAAATCGTATTCAAAAATCGAGAAATTTTGAGAGAAAATGTATAACAAATTATATAACTGTAGAATATAACATAAATTATATTGAAGAGTATTAATTTTACTGTTATAACGCTTTATATTATGTAGAGCTATCATCCACGTGATGTAATTTTTATATATATATATATGTATATAAGGTAATTTTAGACAGATCAAAAATAATTTTGATTAAAATATTCTTAACTGAGTTCTAAGCAAGAAATTAATGACCCTTCAGTATTTTAAAATACGGCTACGGCTACAGTTATAAAATATATAAAAGGACAAATAATTAAAATAACAGTCGAGATTTTTAGTAATTACTCTTGTAAATAATAATTTCAATTAAATATGAACACTAGTATATTCAGCTGTGTTTATACAGAGAAAAATATCTGAGAAAGGTGGCAATTACGTACAGGAAATCAATTTCTACTTCTACAATTGCAGTCGAGGATATGTTCTCTTGCTAGTTTTCCTTTCTACAATAGGAACGATTAGATACAATTAAAGGCAGTTGACGTAGCAAACTTGATTACAACTACAGATTTTAATATCACAGCCTGTTGATATGAGAACACACAGAAGAAAATTCTGTTGAATTTCTATTATATAAGTATAAATAACTGGTCAAGCTCTAATTTAAAATATATAATAGCCATTATTTTACCATACTCAATAAGCTTTGCTAATTTAATAGTCACGAGGTAACAATCTCATTACTGGGATAAATGAAATATTAAAATGTATTTACATTCATTAGCCATCTGCAAGAGTTGAATTTTCCTAGAACTATTAAAATATATTTAAAGATAGATTTAATATTTGATAATTTATAAAATAAACTACTAATTTAGAAAATCTGTTTAATAATTTGAAATCTCCTGGTTTGTACATTTAATAAATCGTTTTACTAAGAGAAAAAAAATTAAAATTTCTTTTAAGCTAATTTAAGGTACAAACTAATCTTACATACTCTAATTATTCAGTAGAAAACAATTCATTCTTGGACAAATCCATATAATACATAGTTTTGTAGCATATTTTGCTATTTATTATTAAATATCCACTGTTTATAATTGTTAGATTTGTTGTTTTTTTAATAAAATGCTATTTATAAATATTTTATTGATACTATGCTAATATTTTCAGTAATATAATTTATAAAGGATGGTCCAAAAACCAGTTAACTACATTTTCTACACTCCTGATGTCATATAAATTTTAAAATTAATAATTTTAAAGTAAATAAAATTAATATTTGAACTTAAATTCTACTTAGCTTAGATAGATATATAAATACGATCAGAAACATACAACGCCATCCGAACAATCAGACAAATGAAAATACTAAAATATTATAGTCCAACCAAGGTTAAAATGTTTTAGAAATTTTCTCTCTTTATCTAATTCTTTATTCAAATTAGAATAGTGTTGTGATCTGATTACAAGGCAAAATGTCTCAAAAAAAAAGATTTAATAATGATTAAATTCAACACTTAAAATTAAATCTTATTGTATATAAATCAGCATCAAGTTGCTTGACCTTCCCGGCAACATTTATATTTTTGGTGGCACCAACTATTATGATAGTTAAAAACATAAAGTGTTTTAAATAAATTATTATAAAATGGCAAGAAGCTTAATTTTGAGGGTAGGGATGAGTTTTATAGAAAATTGTAAATGCTAGTACAAAGTAAAATGGTTTAACCAGTAGGGTCTTGTTAAATACAAGACCCTACTGGAAATACTGGTACACACTACCCCCATTATCTCCCCACTCTTTCAACCTTTAACCACCAAAATTTGATAGCATCAATCCCTCTAATAAACAAATCTCTCTGCAAAATTTCAAAATTTTTGACGAAATGCACAGGAATTATTAAGCTTCAAAGAGGGTGAACAAAATCGTGCCACATACATACACTAACATCCACATATACAGAAATTGCCCCCAAATTTTTTTGCATTTTGATGTTTCAAAGTGTCCCGAGTCCAAAAAATCTTTGGAGAGGGGGTCATTTTTTGATCGATCACCATACTTTCCCTCTATTACATATAACAGCCGGGAAAGTAAAAGTTAATAGACGAAAATATTACATAAAATATGCACACATTATTGTAGATTATGCAGATTATGTTAAAAATTATTCCATTTAAAGAATATAATCTATACATTATTTAAATTAAGGAATAATTACAATCATGTCTCATTAACTAAGCATAAAATCTAGGAAATTTTTATTTTAATCCATTATGTATACTTATTAACTGGTATATTTCTGGACCATCTCAGTGAACGACTACATTTATAATTAATATAATGAATATAGAATGGCCCAAAAATCAGTTAACTGCATTTAATGTTGTAGATGCACTTCTAAATTCAGTTTACGACAGGTGTTCAAACTAAACACAAAAACACGATAAAGCATAGAAGTAAAAATGTATTCTGTAATTAATTTAGTTAATTAAATGTAATTTTTTCTTTATCACAGTTAAATTTTTTATGCCAGCCTGCATATTTTTTTAGATATTAAATTAAAAACATAAGAGTGTATAAATTTGTTTAGATTATACAAAGATCTTTACAGAGGTTATAAACCAAACGCAAATAGAGATAACGCAAGCTTTTATGTTGAAACCCTTTCCCGTCTATTCTTTCTCAATTATTTAACACGTTTACCCATTAGAATTTCCTAAAATTCATGTAATAATCTAAATAAACTTTAACAAATAAGCACAATTAATTTTTCAAAAAATAATTTACCTATATTATAGAAGTGCAATATAAAAAGTAAAGTTTCTTTCTGAATCATCAGACTCTTTTCTGAAAAAATAAAACATAAATAAATGGTTAGAATCGAATAAATATAGAGAGATTAGATAAAAACAAAATTATCTTATTGGATAATTCAACACATGATCCGCGTTTTATCAGCCAGATAGCCTTTCGCACTTTTTCTATTTTTAAACCGCGAAGAAATTACCTTTCGATCCTTGCTGGATTACTCAGTTTACATAACCACTTTTAAAACGATCAGACCATCAAATCAAAAATAGAATCGACTAGTCAATAAATATCATAAGTTACATATCAGGAACCTGTCAAGAAGATTTATCCCACTTAAGATACCGGAAGGAGATAAATCATGCATTATTGGAGAAATATTTATATAGATCTATTGACGTACAATATCATCTTTAAATAAAAATATACTAATCACTTTAATACAAAAGTAATCATAACTTTTGAAAGTTTTTTACTTTGACTTACTGCCGGAAGATAGGGAGGAAAGAACAACGCCGTTATTCTCCTTGCATAATTACTGGCGTGACGACTTTGTCGAGAAAGATAAAACCAAGAGGAAAAAACTAAAAATTCTTTTCTTCTTCTGTATTTTTAAAAATATATATTTCCGTTTGACATTCCACGACGAAACATTATCCTCTCGTAATGTTTTTAAAATGAGAAAACGACATTTAATGTCGTAACTGTAAAGTTAAGCAAGATTTACTTAAAATTTATGCCTAATCATCCCTATTTTACTTGTTGCAAGTAAGAATTATTAAAAAAAAAAAAAAAAAAAGAGTGACGTTAAATGCCTCGAGCGGTAGTCCAGAAAAACAAAACATTAACGACTAAAAAATTTTTATAATAAAATTGTTATATACAAAATAAAATAGTTCCAGAATTATTTGGAAATATTTAAATAAAAAATAGATCTAGGACTGGGCTAATACCGAAACTTTTGTGGGAAGTTTTGGCCGGCGTGCACAAAAGCCAGCAGGGTCGGTAGATCGTACCGGACCAAAGATCGACCGAATCTTTTTGCATCATTTACTTTTGTAACAAATGAAACGTATAGAATGTTTTAACGATTTTATTTTTTATTAGTAAACACATTAATTTGCGGGGGAGAAACCACTACAGACTACTTGTCACGGGGAAAAATCCCCAACTCACCGTCTCAACAGCAAGGAACAGTGCACATCACATGATACAGGATCACGCAATTCTGGGCTACCAAGTTTTCTCCAGTTGTGGGGGAAAATCCCCAACTTACCCTCTCAATGGCAAAGAATGGCGCACATAACATAATACAGGATCACCCAATCCTGGGTACAAATAGGTTCTCGTTGGCCAAGTTTGGAATGCTTTTTTAAATAGTAATACATAAGAGAATGAATTAAAAAATTCTGCTTAATAAACAAAAAACCTGGCTTGTTTAAGAAAGTAATAGGAAGGGAAAGAGTGAAATCATATACCAGTCGACCCCCCTATAACACAGTTGGAATTCATATAAAACGGAATAATCAACAGTGTTATAGGGGGTCGACTGGTACTGTGAATTTAAAGGGTTCTAAATTCATATTTACGAAGAAATTTAGATTTAAAACGTTTCTAATTTGTAAAAACGTCATTTAAAGCGCCGAATAACGTAGAAACAGACGAATAATTAACAATTTAACGCCTACGGGGGTTACTACATGCCGAGGAAATGTGCAAAGTCTCATTCATAAAATCGTTTGGCATTCGGTGCGCGTGACCTTGAACACGAAATAACTCCATAAACCATTAAAATTAAGTAATTTCTTACGTTTAAAGTATTAAATACGTGTTTTAGATTAAAAAATAAACCGCCAACGTTCCGAATATAAATTACTTTTATAAGCTCACCTGACATCTACAACTGGCAGACGACTTTTTACTCGGTAAACATAACGCTATCCACATTTTTGTTTAATAGCGCCCCCTTTCGAGCTTAATCAAACGTCGTTGATCCGAATCACGAATCAATTTTTTTTTTTTTTGTTTTTTTGTTATTGCCAATTATGACGAATTTCGGATCGTGTTTCACGTCGGGGGTGTAATATATCTCCGTGCCAGTTATTAATTAATATTTATAAACCCCTTCCGTGTTATGAAAGAATTAATAGAGATGCACGATTATAGAGAGTTGTTAGTAGTCGGTAGAGGATGCTGCCTTAATTTCTTTTTGCTTTTTTTTTTTTTTATCATTCGGGCGACTTGTTTCCCTCGTTTTAAAGTTTAATTAAATATAAAATTCTGGTTTGAAGAATTAAATAAGTATGATGATTTGTTAATTCACCGATCAAGCCGATTGGTTTATGTGACGGAAACGCCCGGAAACCGATCAAAGTTTCTCCGTTTAAGCATTTTAAATGCAATATCGTGGTTACATTTACATAAAAATAATTATAGAGAGTGATGTTGTTGTTATGATTCGAGTTCGGATACGTGATTTATATAGAAACGCTCCTAAAATAAATAAAAACCGTTTTAGAAACTATCGGCGCGGTAACTCGGAAGTTTGCTCAATCGATTAAGATAATGATAAGATAGTTTTATCACTGTTTATCATAACATTGACTCTTTTATATCAAATACATAAGTGATCGAGCGATATAATTCAGTGGCAATTTATTCTAAGTGAAGATAAATCGCGTGGTTCTAAATTCGAACATTCGGTCCGATCATTGCCCGAAAACAAAAAAGTTTCGCCATAAAAAATAGTTTAATTCAATCTTTATTATTGTTTATTCAATTGTGTAGGAAATCAAACAGAAACTTCTCTATCAGCAACAGGTTTTTCCTTTTATTTTTTTCTTCTATATTTATATAATCAAGGTCATAAAATGATTTGATATTCTTGTATCTTCGTGCCGAGTTTCTCAATCGATAACATACGAAGCTAGAAGAAACCTTGAAAAAGGAAGACATAAAATTGTTTTATTTTAAATATAATTAGTGTTTACTTCGTCACGGTGCTATATAATTAAGTATTTAAAAATTATTTTCATTAAATAATGCCCGAAAATGGAATTCAATTGCGTAATGTCAGCTCGAAAACTAAGAGTTAACCTGATTTGAATATTAATTAGTGACGTTATAAAACGTCATTACTGTACTTATATGAGTTTATTTTTTAGGTTTTTTTAAAAAATAAATTTATTTCATAATAAAATATTTTATATAGTGATGCTTTTCTACCTTAAAAATTGTGTGTGTATTAATTTTAAAAAAATACAATCTTACTAAAAATTAATTACATATAGACATCATTAATTTTTTCTTATTACGCCATCTGTTGTTATAAAAATAAAATAACCGGACAGCTTTGATAGGAATTAATATTAAATTATCGAAATTTTATTTCTTTTCGCATTGTAGGCAATTAGAGGATATTTTAAATTATAGTATAGTGAGTTCGGCCAGGTTCACACTGGGGCCTGGCTTGGGCTCATTATATCCGACGCGTACCGTCCTTCAAAGCAGCCATCTTAGCTAAAGAGATCGCCGGAAAACATATACGCAAATAGAAATTATATTAAGGGATTTAATTGTGTAATATACAGCTCTTTGTTGGCTTGGTTCGATGCAAAATCTACTTATGGGTTTAACATACGGTAGAGCGTCGTTTATCCGAAGATCAGTTATCCGAAACATCGGTTATCCGAAAGAATTCCAGTCGACAAATTTCAATTTTCGCCAGTGCTGTGGCCCTGTAATCTTTGGCTATGTCTTCGGCTACTCAAATATTTTACGTTTTTGATACTAAATTAACTTCTGAAGTATAATTTTTTATTGTTTTTATATTTTTCAATATATTTATTTTGTTTGTACAAAACAAAAAAATAATTTTTAACAATACAATAGTCTTCGTTAGGCTTAACATCGACGAAAATTCAACGCGAAGTGACACGCAACGGAGGAAAATATCAACACGGGATAAATTAATATATTTTTTCGTACATAATTGGTTATCCGAAAAATAAGTTATCCGAACAACCCCAGTCTCCAATTGATTCGGATAAACGACGCTCTACTGTATTAAAATTATTTTTAAATGATTTTAAAAAAAGCATAAAATACCATTGTTTGAATACGTAATGGATAACTTACACTAACACTAAAAATTAAATATCGATAATGGGAAAACTTTAGTAACCAAAGATCAAGCTATTCACATTACTTTTATTACGTGAATGCTTATTGGTTAATAAAACCAATCGTGTAACTTTTATGTAAGAACCTGCGATAGAGTGGTTAAGTCCTTTGGGTTTGGGCATTGTGCGGGGCCAAGATAACGCGTTTGTATGTACTAAATTTTATAATAATAAATTATTGGGCCGAATGGCCGAGCTGTTAAGATGCCAGCCTATCTCTCTAAGGGAACCGGAACCTAATCTGGACATATCGAAAAATCACAGGAATTTTACGGTGTCTTCCATCACCCGGCTGTCTTCTTGTGAGCCTCGCTGAATCCATAATAGGTTTGCTAAAAAAAAAGCCCTTCTAATGCCCACAAAATGGAGAAAGTTTTAAAATCCTCTGATAATACTTTGTGCCAAATGATAAGACTGAATACATATTCAAATTCATTTCTTTTTCGTACTATGAACGAAATCTCACTTTTTACTTTACAAGTAAAATGCGTTGGTAATTTCGAAACAGAAACTTGAAAGTGAACAGCTCTTACACTATCAAAACGGTGTTTTCATATAGTTTGACAATAATACGATTTAGAATCCTAATAAACAAATCTCCCTGCAAAATTTCCGACAAAAAGCACGGGAGGTTTTAAGCTTTCAAAGAGATGAACAAAATTGAAGCTTATTCGTTTGTGAGGAAATAATTTGTAAAATATATGAAAATAAATGTGAATAAATAAAAGTCTTATTTAACGGCGTAAAACAATTAAATCTACAGAGGCTTGTTTTCGCTAAACAAGAAATGACGCAACGATATTTAATTTCTTGTTTTATAAGCTTCAAACGTGAGATATAATAACAGTAATAACAATGCTAATAATGCGATGAGATAATAAAATAATAACGTTACACATAAAAAGATACACAAAAGCGAAGTAAAATTTCGAGGGTTCGAACCAAAAATCAAGAATATACTACATAGACTGTGACCATGGTTACAGCGCTCTTGTTGGCAACATCTCGTAGTATCACTTTTACATAACGAGTTGGAATATTTCAACTCGTTACCTTTGCTTAACACAAATGCCATGCCCCTTGACTAAAAGGAAAATGGCGATTCCGGTTCCCGGTATAATAGGCTGATGACTTAACCGCTCGGTCATCCGGCCGTCACTTCGAATTATTTGTAATGTTAATTAATTAATCATGGGCAATCATTTATTGTGATATCGTCACAATGCGGGCTGCGATTTTCAATCATATTTTTAATATATTTAATTAAAAATATATGCTGTTCATCTCAAATTAGTAGTGGCTTGCCCCTGTACATCATACTTTTCCTTTAACAATACAGTCGTGCCGGTCATCTATTAACTACTTTCAGGGGAAGTTTTGAATTGAAATAATGTGACTTTCGGTTTGCATCGAAAGATTTTAGTTAATCGGGGCCTTCTGGCATTAAGGTTACGATGACTTTTCTCGTCTTTCATCTTTCTAGCTCCGTTCTCAAGATTAAGGAAAGGCAGACGGACGGACGACAGAGGAAATTTATTGGTCTACAATTTTTTTAAATTGCAGCCGAATAAGAAGGTCGGGTGGCCGAGAAGGTTAAGGCTTCAGCCTACCACTAAGAGAGACCTGAAACTAAATTCGGACGAACAACTCAACTTTTTCTTGTGCGGGCTATTCATGACATGTCGGGTTCGCCCTCCCACCCGATCGTTTGTTTGTTTGTTTATTTTGTTAATTTATGGCCACGAAACACGTAGGCGATCTGTCTAGGGGGATGATGCCATCCGGGTGGTCTTTTTAAGGGTAACTGGCCTCTCTTTTCAGGCGTTACAAACGTGGAGAAAACCTGGAAAACTCCACGCGGCTAGCCCGTCCTAGGGAGGCGCGAAACCACGACCGAACTACCAGTCTTCAGGAAACGGAACCGCTTACTCATTGGTGGGCCTCCCACCCGATCGTCCGGATTATGAGTTCGACCGAATTCATATTGGGCACAGTAAAAAGGATTGTAAGCTCTCACAGAAAGAAAAAAGACAAAAATGAAAATACAGTATGTGAATTATCTACTGTACACGTATATACAATTATGTTCGCTGTAAATAGTTATTTTTAATTCATATATTAGAAGAGTTTGTAAGAAACAAAACCACTCTAAAAATTCAGATTAATTCCTTATAAAATACCATAAATAAAAAATTTGAAAAGAAAATTTACAAAATATAAAATATTTTTAACTAATAATTTCGTATTAAAAAAAAAATGCACGTCGATCATAACAATTCTATCAAAACCGAATTACGTTCAATTAGAGTAGAATGCGAGCTGAAACCAGCAGAGGGCCGGACAGTTTTACCCAGGAAGCATTGCGTGCGCGACCGGAGCCACGTCATAGAAACCGCATGAAGTAATTAATGGAAACAAGCCAAGATCTATGATATTAAAATGGTCGATTTAGCCGGAGATAATCCCGAAGGACCCATACAACACGGCTTTAACAATTGGGTATTCATATTTCCAGCTGTTGTTGTTGTAGGATTGATAAGTAAGTAAGGAAAACGTCTTTTAAATGTGCAATCTTGTTCCATGCTGGGTCCAGCTTGCACATTCTTCCATATTTTAATGTTTATCATGTCTTAATTTGGTTTTAATGACCATAAATCTTAATTTATAGCTTTAAATTACCCTTTGGTATCTGGCATTTGCAGTTCTGTAGTAACATGTGTTTGCCATGCAGCTGTATTTCATTGATTTACTCTAAATGTGCTTAATGAATGAATCATTTCACAGTTTACACATTCAATTTACACATTCTTTCATGGATAATAATGTAACTTGCACAGGTTGTTTATTATGCTACTTCCTGTTGAGATTTCAATTAAAATAGTTTGTTTATGAGGTACACAAATGTAAAAATATACTTGTCTATAGCCTTATCTACACTCTGATAAGGCTAGAGACATGTATATTGTGCAAGAAGCATGCTAAACAATGTATAATTGTGTAAATTTTGCACCCATTTTCTGGCGTTGCATGAGGTCGCACAGTTTATTCACACCTAGGGATCAACGATCACACGTATGCTCGTGTATGCTGATAGACAGACAAAATTGGGTGTTTGAAACTAGTAAGCTGTAAATGCTAAATATCTAATATCATCTGTAATATAATTCTTCTATTTGTCTCTCATTAAAATTTGCTATTACGTCTCGGATTTATTAAAGCTGTCGGTAATGATGCCGACGGTTCTTTACGGAAGATAAATCAAACCGAAGCGATGAAGGATAGGAAATTAGACAGAGTAAATTTTATAATGCAACTTACTGGTTTGTTGGAAATTTCATCGTAAAGTGTAAATACACATGCTTTATTATCTTGACAGTGCTTGCTTTCAATCTCAATTCTTTATATGTGTATCTTGTAATATATAAGTTTAAATATTTATATAAATATAAAAATGTGTTACTTTTATAATATTTGACATAATCATTGATAAAATAAACTGGTTTAATTTATTCTTATAATAATAATTTAGTAATATTTATATAAAAAGTTATTAGATCTATATCCTGCCATATAGTTTATAATTGTTATGTAAAATACCCATATACTTTAGGTAATCTGTCAGTGCATTGTTATGGAAAATTTAGAATGTGTGTATATTATAGTCTGCTTGTTTGTCATACATAAATGCTATTTTTTTTTTATTAGTAATGTACAGTACATTTGGTATGCTGTGGGATGTTGATGCAGTTTTTTCATGCCAGGTGTGCCATATATTTTATAAGATAAAGTAATTTTAAATTGTTAGTACTGTTTCTTTGGATAATTATTGTCTTGTAGCGTGAGGTTGCTGATGCCGAACTTGCCTACAGAGATCAATAAGATTTAGTGTATGCTTTCTGCTGCTAACCCTCTCTTATTATCCTAGTTGGCAGAACCACTGAGCCTCTGGATGAGGATAAACAGCAGAATACTGTATGTACAGTACCTTAATGGTATGGCACAGAATACTGGATACACTATGCAGTATTCCGAGCTGTCTCTAACCAAAATTGAGTGCATTAAATGAAAAAAGTGGTCGAGGATTATCGTAAGTTATAGTTAATTATTACAAAAGATTATATTTAATACATTACAAATGTGCGTAATGGCAATTCTTTGCCTTTAAACAATATTTGACCCTTTCATTAATCACTAATGAGAATAAGTAAATATTACAATGATGATAATCATTATATTATTATTGACTACACCTTTATTTAAAATATGATATAAATGCTTAAAATAACCTATTTTACTTGAAATATGTCCTCCTCAATTTTCAGATACACCCTTTGCATACTAATATGTACCATTTAAAAGAAAACTGATCCAATATGACCTAATTTTTATTATTCAATATTTTAATTCTTTTAAATTATCGTAGCAAATTTTCCGTAGAAACGATATGGACCAAACCCTTTCTGAAGCAAGATAGGGTTTGGTCTGTTATTCAAAAGGTATATGGCCAATTTGGTTAATTTGATGAATGCGTTATCAGTTATACAGCTTAAAATTGAATAGAAATAAGTTTTTTCGATAATAATTTCTCTAAAAAGTAAAGCATGTAAACATATTTGTGAGGATTTTGGTTCATTTTTCAGCATCTGCAGATAATATAAAGCATACAATCTTATAATTAAGAGAGAGATTTTATCTTTAATGCATTATACACTCAATTATTTTAGGAAAGTATTACATTTATCAATTAGATGCATGTTTAATGTGATTTTTTTATTGTTTTTATCCTCTTAAAGCTAGCACATGTAGTAATATAATGATTGTCTGATGGGTTTAAAAAAATATTAAAGTGATTATTAATGTATAAATTACTTTAATTGCATGTTTTCAAGATTTATTCAATTAAAATGCTATTTTTGAAATGCGGTAAAAACTACTTTGTGTCGACATTAATATTCGAAATCACTTTACTTAATGGATAAGCGGCATTGTAAATTCGGTATCAACAATAATCGTTTCCAGCAAGAATCTAATTATTTATTATTTATAGTAATTTTAAACTTTACACATTAAAATTTTATCATTTTTCTAACTTCACAAAGGTTTTACAGAAACTAATTACCTTCCAATTCTATAAAACTACACAGAATAAGGATTGCAAGAGTAAAAAAATGCATACAGTTTAATATGTAGTAATAATTTATAGTTTCTTTCTTCACATAATTAATGATTAATAATTAGTTTTCTAAATTGCACGCTTTGCAAATAATTTATCACTTCCGAAAACTGCTTTTGGAAGAGTTGCAATACTAATTCTGCTTTTGTAATCAATATTAAATTGCCGCACCGAAATTTCTGGCAAATAAAAATTATACCGGGAGCTTGCTCCGGGAGGATGCGATTGAAATAATAATTGTGACCTTCCACTCTAAAAATGAATTATTTAAATTATGTTCCGATTAAGTCGATTGCCGTATCTACCCCTCCGAAGAGACAAAACACATTTGATAATACATTTGGTTCTTATTTAGTATGGCGTGTCTGTAATCTTCCATCTGTTTGACACAAAGGAGGTCACAGTTTTCCAGTCTTCTTATTTGTTTTACCGACAGGTGCGCAGATTTAAATTGCATTTTGCCGTGGCCTTGGACGGTAGAAATGTTGGAGATTTAAGGAAAATTTTGTGAGGAAGGAAGAGAGAGAAAATACAGCTGATCAATGTTTGTATATAAAAATGTTTTATTTTAAATTTTTCAGAAAAAAGAATCTAAAAAAATAGAATTATATTGAGTGCTTCCAGATTCAAATTCAGATCCATTAAATCCAGATGTTAGCTTTTTCTCAATAATTTTTAAAATGTGTTATTTATATAAAACCCTATAAATATGGTGAGAAAATATTACACAAGATAAAGAGCCTACCAGCTGCTTTGTTAGTTGATTAAATTTCAGTAACAACATTCTAAAATAACAATATTATTATATTTTTACAGGTTTTTTTGGATATAAGCTGGTGTACAGTCTGCGGGAGAAGAGCAGGAAGCGAGACGAAAAGAAGAAATTAAAGCAGCAGAAGAAAGAAGGAAGAAAGAAGCAAAAGTAATGTCGGAAGCGAAGGACGCGAGGCACCGAAAGGGAGCGACGAAGGCAAAGGGTTGAAAGAAAAACAAATAACGTTTAATCATTCAGAATTATTATTCCATTAATGGCAAATAATTGGCAAAAAAAAAAGCACATAAAAAAAATATATCATAAAACATTCTTGGTGTGTAAAATTTTAAATCAAAATTCCTGTAAATTCTTTTAAAGCTAACATTCCATGTTTTGTGAAAAGTGCAGATATGTTTGTCAATGCATTTAAAAAAAAAAAAAAATGTCTTGAAGTCATTCCAAACTGCCAGAGATTGTGAAGAAAGAGTTGAATGTTTATTTATTAAATATATCTTTTCATAAAATGAGATTTCATTGTTTTCTTCTTTAATTAACCATGCTGCAAGTACATGTTATATAACATTTTTGAATTTATATGGGCGTGATCTCATTAATAAGAGGCCCAATTGGGTTAAAGCAGGATGCAGAGTCGGGCAAATTGACAGAAAACGGTTAAGCTCGGTTTATACTGACGACTAAACTGCACTTCAAGTGTCCTGAGTAAAAAAAAAAACACAAGTTAATTGCAAGATCCGTCAACAGATGGCAGCAAAGTATAAAAAGGGGTATATGACCTCGCGCGAGGACATTTTCGTTTTGTATGGGTGTAACGAATAGGCTGAGAGTGCCTTTAACGGAGTAAAAAAAATCAGATTCCGCTGTTCAACGCATCATTAATTGTTCGGATTTTACATCGATGAAAAATTAAAGGTCATTAACATGCCAAAAATATCTTTAAATGGCTCCGTAAATGAGTGCAAAAGGACATTTTCATGGTTATAAATTTGCAAATGCGCCCTTTATGATTTCTGATTCGTAAGGGCATAACCACAGTGTTAGCACATTTGTATGCTTGTTTACACCTATTTCCATTTCTCCCCATGAAATACAATACGTAGGACTATATTTCATATGTATTGCACATGATTCATATTGAATATGTATAACATTTCTTCCACGGAATGATATTGAAATGTTTTAACAAGGAACCGTAGACAAAATACATGGTTTTTCATTGCTAAATGAACCCTTCTATTGAACCTTTCCCTTGATTTACCAATAGACCCATTGAAAAAAAAAATGGTACTCACGTATTGCTTGGGAAATGCACATTCATTCTATTGATTCTTAATTTTCTATCACTTGTATTCACAGTGCTCAAAGGGTTTTTTAATGAAGCTTTTGTCAACAGATGCCATCAATAGAATAATTTTTTTTCCAGGTAATTAAACAGCACTTTACCTAGAAGGCCTCTTGTTCGTGAGCGTTTTTTTTCCCCCAGCCAACGTCATTTTATTGTTGTTTTATCGTAAGTAGTACAAGAGCAAATATCTTAACACTTGTTTCTACACAGAAAAATAAAGATTAAAGGCATTATTATTATGCGGCTCTTACACTTGAAACTACGTGCGGTTCTATGATAAGAAATCGAAATTTATGCAAATTATTCTGCGTGGTTAATGAAGATAACACTACAATATGTATATATTTTTTTGGCTGTATTTTAAAATTACACGTAATTGGGGATGTACTAAATAGAGGTATAATAAAACAATACGAATTCCAATACGGACAATAGATCTAATTTCTATTACAATAACAAAGAAGACAATTCTAAACACAGGCGATACACAAGGTATAGATACATCGTTATAATAATCGAGAAAAGTGAAAGTGTACGGTCTAATTATGGAGTACAAAGGTTTAAAAAAGCCGTAGCTATCGCACGGTTAATCCAATCTACAGCATGAAAGAAGAGGAAAGTGAAATTTTATTCTTCGTTAGGTTACACCCCGACTTTGGATCAATTGAACAGAAGTTAAGACAATGGCTGACAATTAACGCAAGAGGGGATATTGTTTTATTAATAATCACTCGCCTTCGGGTTAAACAATAGGGGGTAACTCGAGTGAAGGGGTAGAAAGCCTTACCACGTGCAATTGTACAGTGTTTTCTGTAGGATTCAGAAAGGAATGGCGACTTTCTTTGGTGAAAGTGCTGTGTAACGATATCCTTTTGCAGGATTAAGAAAACAATGCCTGACCCGAAAAAAAACAGAAAAAAAGAAATTAGAGCTGTAATAAGTCGTTTGTTTCTCGTTTAGACAAAAGTGAAGAATTTAGTAAAGTAGGTCCTTTAAACTAATGTAGAATGTTAACAAATTGTAAAAAAGGCGTTTTGTCAATTCCCTGTGTACTGTATTTATGTATTGTTTAGATAACATTCGAATAGGGTCAATTATTAAATGACGGAAATAAGGAAGTCGTTTGTTTTGTTATTGTTTACTTATTGATAAGTGACACTTACCGTTAATTGATCCCCTTTTTTTTCTTCTCTGTGAAATGGTAAACCAATTATTTTGTGTATTAACGACTGTAATGAAGGATAGTAGAGTAGGGTTATAGTTTGTGAAATGGGAACGGCGTTTAGCTTTATAACTCTTTCTAATAACTGATATTTTTTGGCTGTTTCCCATAAAAATCCTCCCGGGAGGAATTCTCTCCATTGGCAGTGTCCATGTGTCTCGTTTGCCCAAACCAAACCAATAAAAATTATGGAAATCGGTCGATCGTATACATACAATTAGCTCAATATATTCTGAATTTCTTAATAGGTAACCCCAAGAGTTTTTCAGGGTGGTTCCCTCTCTCACCACAAAGCCCGCTCCATTGTGGGCCTGGTTGAAAACGGAATGAGCTTGTTTTAAAAATTAAAAAGTATTAAAGTATCCTGCAAAATTAATTATAATTGATTGCTTAAGGGAAATTTTTAAACTGCTCTGATGGTGCTAAAGTTCTTGAAGGCCCTTTATATTTTGCATCGGAGACCATCACAAAATAAAGGTCCAGCTTTGATTGATGGACTACATATCTGGCTTAATCCATCCATGATAGTTTGAGCTGATTCTGCCTGTAATTCGGATTACTTCAGAGCAACAGACTGATGCCTTTACCCTTCTGGCCATCCAACCGTCCACTTGGATGACCCGAAGAACAATTATAGCAAATCTCAGGTTAAACAATAGAATTAAACTGTAGATTTTTAATATACTTTTTATAGTGTGAAATTTAGAAAAATTCAAGTCAGTATTAAGGATTATAAGGACTAGTACCAGGTTTTAAGCCACTAAAAATATCGAAATACTCAATTTTCGAACTATAATTCTTTTTAAAGTGCTTAAAACTAAATATTCGAGTCACTTTAATAAAAAACGATTTAATTTTTAATATGCTAAATACAAGCCCCATCACAGGTGAGCCTCGAAAACATTTTAAAAAATAAATTATTCATTCTAATATAAGAGGTGTCTCAGGCTCTAAGAGGCCTGTTATGATTCTCATAACAATGGATATCTTTAGGTGAGGATCTTCGGAGGATTAAGAGGATTTACGGGTAAATCAAGCAAACTACAAGGTCGTTCATCCTTACTTTCTCTTTTACAATTCATTTATGAACTTGTACAGCCGTGTTTACAACGTATAGACACGAATTCGGAGAGGAACAACTAATAGGAAATTGATTGTTCCTCTCTCAATTGGTTCTACTCCATTGGTTAAAGCAAAGTTTTCTATAAACACCAAACACACACATACACAGCATTACGTTACTGTAACCCAGTTAACTAAAAATATTCGCAGGTGGCAGTGGAACGAAGCAGTTTTGTGTGGTGGGTCGCGTTGTCCCGTTGCCAACCGGGTCAGTGACAGATTTTTCAACTTCCGTAATCCGAGTCTATTAATAACCACTTCTTCCTCGTATAACTCGATATGTTTAAAAGAAAAAAAAATTACGCAACGTATCTACTTCCTCGGTTATGGCATTACCATAATTTTTAAGCGCCATGTTTTATGGATTACTGTCCTAATTCGTGCGTAGCGTGGTCCCTCGCGTAATTTCCGATGACCTCGACCTTGTAATTATAAGTGAAAGGATTATGCCCTTTCGTGATGGTAACGAAGAGGTATTGTTTGAAGTAGTAGGACTGTTAATTCACGATTGTTACTCAGTCACTGGTATTGTTTATTGGGATGCGTAATTGGCGGCTCATGTTTTAAACATTGTGAGCGCCCAATTAACGATTGTTTTCGAATGGTGTCTCGTTTACAAATTTGGTAATGTCGATACAAACTCTTTGCTCGCTGTTATTTGGTGTAATTCTCGGATGTATCGGAGGCCCTCCAACTTCCGTGCATGACCTGTAATTGGTGATTCATTTGTATACTTCGTGAATTACCAATTAAAGATTATTCACGACTTCCTCAATACGCTGAAAGGCAGTTTCTGTGGGATTTTCATAAATATTAATGAGTCAACATCCGTATATCTTAAACACGGCTCTTGTCATTAGTGTATCCTTGTATACTTCTAACGGAAGTAAAGGCTTCTTCCGAATTTACGTGTTATTCGAATATTAAAACGAATTCCATCTTAAAACCTAATTCTACGAGGATAGTGCTTAGGGCCTGGCATTTTTTAAGTTGGTGGAGATTGATGGGCCTTTTGTAAATTTTTGATCAACAGAATGGTCACCCAAGTTTTCTGGGTTTTCTTCGCGTGTCTAATCTTAAATAGGTGCTAATATCCCGTAGAAATCTTCTTGGAAGGCACCCCTCTCCTCGACAGATAATCCTTATTCAATCAACGCCGAGGTTCTAGAATTTTATTCCGGAATTTTCGAGAGATATTTAGAAAATTACTTCATTAATCAATAAAAATTTACGACACTCATTCGATTATCCGTGATATACGAGATACATTTCACCAATTTCATTTTGTAAGCAAGCATTATGACCGAACAACAAATAGGATTTTCCTGCAACGTTCTGTACGTTTCCTGTTTAAAAGAACGCTTCCTGAAATAAATATCTGTCTAGAAAATTACTTCGAAGACGTCACTTCCATGTGTTGATACGTCAGCGATCAATTTTTCTAGACAAAAACATCTGCCAAAATTCCAGTGCAATCCACTCTGTCACACTCCCTCTTTCACGCTCCTCTTTACATATATGATGCTGTTTTTGTTATAAAAATAATTTTAAACGTTATAGCTGAAAGAATTAAGATAAATTTCAGTTTATATCCGTCCCCCAAGATGTTATTTCTATCAAATAGCAGCAATTTTGGTCATTAGAAACGGATAGCAATTCCTCTTACCACAGTAAATGACCGGTACATAAAACTGCTTCTTCCTGTTTTCTTTCAACGATAACAATCAAATAAATTAAATATAGAAGAAAATCTTAATTGTGATGAAAATAAGGAACGATTTTTAAATAAATTTAATAAGAATCGAAACTAATTTCGACGAAGGAAAATTAAAGAGGGAGTCAACGTACTAATTGAGCTCACACTCCCAAATTTTTCCTTCTAGAAGTTGCAAATTTGTCCAAATTTCATTTTTTAAATTAAATTTTCTTCCGTTTACACTAAAAAAATAAGCCGTAAACGCGTATATTCTACTTTTTATGACTAATATTTCACGGTCTGTGTTGGTCATTCACTTCATTGTTTCTGTTGGAGGCAGTAAAAGTGAGGAAAGAAACGAAGATGCGGGGCACTCCAGCAAATTCAGCGAGGGCAAAGAAAGAATTAAATTGTTTTAAACCCCACAATTTTCTAACTTATAAAAATTAACGACGGGTCTATAACCTTTCAGACTTGGTAAAATAAAAAAGGCACCTCAATTGTAAAGAAATATAATCCGCACCAGAAATTAATTTGAAGCAGGAAGTTTGTAACGAATTTAACTTGTTAAAGGCCTTATCGAATGTTACGCTTGACTGTAGTTTATTTTATTGATGGATAAGAGGATAGGTGATCATAAACAATCACCCCGAAACAGTAGCGTGCGGTAATTAATCCGTTTGCATTCTGTTACGTTACGCCAGCACAACTTTACCAATTAGTTTTTACAGCTCCTCGTAACGAAAAAACATAAAAATTAATTCCGGTCCTGTTCTAAAAATTCCAGATGATGTGATACCGTGAGAAATGTTCAACCTCCCATGTCAATTTTATGACGGTAGAGCTCTAGAATTACGTTACTGACAGATGGACAAACTGTCTGCATCATCTTCACCTGTGTTTTTTATTTTGGTCGTTCCACCTCTATTTAATTATCCTACATTTCATAATGTTCTTGAAAAAGTGTGGCAGTGGAATGCCTGAGCAGGTCACGCCATGATATTGTTACTGTGTCAATATCGTTGAAAATACAAGTGTATATCTTTTTATTCTTTGATAGTTTTATGCCTGAAATGTTGAGGATGCTGGGTGAAATTTTCATATATTCCTGGCATTTTTATAAGTATCAGGAATGCCAATAAGATGGCATTTCAGTCGGTGACCTTTCAGACAGATTACGTGACATTACTGCGAAGAAACAGTGGTACAAGTCGACCCCCCTATATTTTTCCGTTTTATATGAATTCCATGTTGTACGAGTCACTTAAGTTTTACAAATACGTGAGCCGTTCACAACCCGGCACACGTATTTGTAAAATCTAAGTGACTCGTACAACATGGAATTCATATAAAACGGAATTATCAACAGTGTTATAGGGGGTCGACTTGTATAGTAAATATTCTACTAAGGTGATAACTAGTTCATAAGAGGATAGGATACGATACAGATACGTTAACCTGCTTATGATAATACAAACTGAAGCGTATCAATATCGCATCAAATTCGACTCCAGTAGACATTTATAATTAGAAAAAAATAAGTGAAGAAGGTCAGACGAAATTCCATATGAAAGATCTTCTTAAATTGTATCAAATCTATCAAAATGGGCCATATTAATTAAAGACGTGCGAACAAATTCCAAAAGATACGATATGCACCCATAAACCCGGCAAACCTTTATGGATATAAATGCAAATCTCTAACGACATTACGAAATTCTGTTACAAGAGCACATCAAAACTAACAAAAATAGGTCACGTCAATGAAGAAGAGCGGATCAAATTCGTTATCACGCGATACGGATTAATCTGAATCAAATGATTCTACACTCTTATGAATAATAATATTAATATTAGCATAAATAATATAGAACATATAATGACATACACATTATAGAACAAGAAGCATTAGTTGAAACACTACAGAACACATGATATTAGCATAAACTCTACGGGCTAATAGCGTAGACATTATAAAAAAAAACATGATATTGACTTACACAATGTAAAACACGTCATTAGTTTAAACACTATAAAACACATGGCATTGTCTTAACACTACAGAACATATGCCACTAGCATAAACAGTATAAAACACATAGCATAAACACTAAATAACACGTGACATTTGTTTAAACGCTATAGAATATAACATTAGTATAACACTAGAATATACAAAATTACTATAAAGACTAGCACGTATCAGCATAAACTTTCAAATTGCATAGAGTGGAGCATAGACGAAATCCTTTAATATCCTTTATAAACATCTGTAAATATATCTAAATACCAAGCCCTTCCTGGCGTAAAACTCCATTTTAAGGGCTCATTTCAGCTTCCTTAAAACTATCAAAAATATAAATATGGAAGCAAAAGAAGCGATCGTAAATTTCGATACGATGCGACATGGATAAGTCCAAATCAAATCGTTGTAAAACTATTAATAATTTCGATATCATTACCATAAGTGGCAATAAAAAAGTCCCATTACTTGACTCCATCTGAAACTACAAAAAGCCATCAGCGATTTCAATCAGCAATCTGGAAAAAAATGTTTGGAAATTCTTCTCGATACGCTTCATTTGCATATCCACGCGTTATGAAAGAACAGTAAATCATCAAATTCTACAAAACTAAGTTTAGCTTAAGGTGTTCTCGGGCATATTCAGGACATGCCATAATTTTTTTTACCGCTGGGACCTTTCGTATGGCCTAATTTTTGGCCGAAATTTTATTCTAAACGCGAATCTAATAAAGGATACGGAGCAACAAAGAGTACGGATATAAGCAAAAAGGGGTAAGGATAATTGTTAAGGGGAAGGACAGATAGCGTAACATGCACCAAAGAACATTTAAGAACATTTAAAATTCTCATAATAACAATTATTTCGGTCTATTGCTTACGAACAATATGAACAAATTAAAACGAAACGTCCTTCAGGAGCCATATAAAAGTGCTAATAAGGAGTAGTAAAAACTGCTCCTTTAACCCAATGAGAGTAACTTTAATTGGGTTTTGTGCTCTCGTTAATGACAATTATTATTATTTTATTTATATTTTAATTTAATTGGATTCTTTTAAATTGTTATATGACCCATATTTTTGATTAAAGAGGTTGCCACTTCTCTAGCTCTTTTCCTCAGGCAGTTCCTTCATTTACGTTTGACCTAATGTTTAACGAGTAATATAGTCTGTATGTGTGTCTGTTCTTGTAAATCTTTAATCAAAATAGGTTATATTTATATAGAAAACTCGATTTAAAAAAATATATTTTTTTTCTCGTGAGTTTTCTATCCTCTTTTTACTACTCTGGAAAGGAGGAATTCAACTTTTTCACTCCAAACTAATATTATTTTGCTATTTTTGGGTAGTGTCAGTGCCGATAAGGCCTTGCAAGCTTCATAAATAACCATAAAATCGATGATATTAGTAATAAACAGCACCTAACAGAGATAAGATTGAGCCTAGGGTAGTTCAAATGTGGGCCTCACTCTTTTTTTCGAAAGCCCCTAAAATATAGAAGTTTTCACCTCTTAAGAAGAAATGTTACGTATGTTTTTTAGCATAAACACTAAGTTTTGTGTCCTGAACACGAGTTAATCTTTACCTCTTCTATACGAACATGATGGAGTACCATTCACAGAACTTGTGGGCCCAGCTCCTGTCTTTTAGAGGCCTTAGATTAGATTAATGCATCGAGAGCCTCAATCCTCGGGCCTCTTTAGCGGCCCTAGCTATACGAAAAAATATTTAAAATTTTTTCTGGTCCTCTGTCCTTTAAAAATATATCGATTTTGATTATTTTATCGCATTACTAATGATGATACCCCTTATTTTTGATACTTCACAGATAAAATTTATGATTATTTTGGTATTATACTGATAGGTTTAATTGTAAAATCGATTTTTTGCATGATATTACATCAAAATATTTGAATATTTCACGTAAGATATTCAAAAATGAATATACAAACAGCGAAATTTTGCTATATATTCGATACTTCACACGTAAAATTTATGATTGCTTGACACGATACCGACAAGTTTACGAATAAAATAGGGTTTTAACACGCTGCTACATCGAAATTTTACGTGTAAAACACAGAAATAGCAACAATTTGCTATTTTTAATTAATATTTTTTGATATTTTATAGATCAACGTGTGTTATTTTTAAACAAGAAATTCACAAAAAAATTCTAATTTTCTCAAAAAGTGGGACGAATTCAATTTCCATCACGTTTACTTAACCATTTTTAGCGATTAAATTAAGATAAAACACAGTTGAGACAACGTGAAAAGTGTTTCCTGAAACCAAGTGTGAAAACTGCGCGTTTAAAAACAATCAAAAATGCGATTTTTTAAATAGTAGATATAAAAAAAACACATATTTACTACACTCTACTTGATACCCTAATTACATTCATTTAAAACTGACAAGGAGCCATAACAGGATATTCAAATTTTGTGCCCGAAATGTACGTTGCAGATCCTAGATTTTTACGTGTCCTTGACTTATCCTGCGAATCCACACGTTAAAATTAAAACATCCTTTAAAAAAAAGGGGCAGATAATTTCGATGGTAGAGTGAGATTCCTGATGCCCTTTTATCACTTACAACACCAAAAAACATCACGTGATAAGGGCGAGAAAACTTTCGTTGCCAACCAAACGGAACAGTTCGGGTCGAAAAGACGTGTTGCTCGCTATCAATATCACGGTTTAGATGATAAAAAATGGAAAAAATCGCGAGTAAACACCGCAAAACACCCAATTTTTCAGCCAAAAAATCCCTAAAAACGAAAGCGAATTAGGGAATTTGAATAATTATTAAGCAACCGTTCATCGTATTAAAAATATCGAACGGTAAAAAAAGAAAAGAAATGGCCGTCTGCGCTTCTTCTTAATCGACTTCTGAGTCGAGAGTAACCGGGTTCGCAGGTAGCCACGTGACTCCAGAGTCACTCACCTGGTACAACAGGTAAGACGACGTCACCCGCTTCGATCAACCATTCTGTTAGAAGTTGCTGCACCGGACTGACGGAACGTCCGAGATGTTAATAAGACATCGTAACATGTAGAAGTAACCGAGTTTAACCTTTAACCTTTGTACATATTGGATAAGAATAAAAAAAAGGTGGATTATGTGATGTGCTACAATGGTCCCAGGATGAATTTGAGATTGTTTAATTCAAGCCATATGTATTTTTACGTTGCATGTTTATCTGTTTTTCTGCTGTCCGTCCAGTCCTGTAAGTAACACAAATCTCTTTATAATTTGTTAAATTGGCGTAAATTACTATAATATAATTGTAATTATGAATGGTTTTTTCTTTAATCTTTTGTTAATAAATTATAAACTGGTAAAAGTTACTGTCACTAGTTATACCTGTTTAAGAACGAGTTACGATCTACCCACTTGTAAAGTTGCTACTCACCTTTAAAGGGATTTTTATCGATTTTAATCTAATCCATACACGATTTTCGTTTTCGTAAGGCGATTTTAAGCTGGAAAACGTTACACGCGGGAATTTTATAACGCGTTTTGCTGGTACGAAAACGTCTACCAGTGTATGAATCTCGTTATCCATTCTTCAGATGTATCATTGAAGCCGATTCTTTTTACATTTGGAAGGGTTTAGAGTCTGTTTATTAGGCAAAAACATCAAAATTACGTGTTATACATCTTAGATTTTGGATAGAAAACGAAACAAAACGTGAAATAAACATAAAAAATTGCTCTCAGATTCCAAGAATGGCGATGAAACAGGTTAAAATCTCAACGATGCTGCTGAGAGGAATCAAAATTTCGATCAGAAAATGTAATATTATCGTCATACAAATTCATGAAAATGATATTTCGACATCATGCCTTATAGTGCCAATGATATATTTCATGGTATTATGGTGTTGTTGGTACATTTCATCGGCAACTTCTGTGGCTGAACGTTAATGAATCCACTCTTTCACGATCGAGAGAATGAAGATTCAAGCAAGATTTTAATCTCTCTACGGGGTTAAGAGCAAGCGTTTTTACAAAGAGATACCATTTTAACGTTAGAATTAGCTGGAGGACTTTGATTTTTTTTAAATTTTATATCATTGCAGAGACTCTCACCATATGCAGATATCCTGTTTGGTTAGTCATTTAGGTCAGCATGAATTATGCGACTGGTCAAACCCGTTACATTCATACCGTTACACAGCCTTGGACATTTTCGTGGTACGATTATTAAATGGCTCAAAACATAGAAAAAAAAATTCATTAAAGAATTCCGAAGTTTATACAACATAATAGGAAAGAGAAAGAAACAATATGCGGAACGTAAAAGTAAAAAAAGGAACCTTATTGTAACTAGTTCAGTTTACAGGTAAAGGTTGGTAATTTTGATTTTCGCACGCAAAAACAAGAAAGGAATTATCAAATTTGTGTGAAAGGCACTCTCCTTGTCCCGTTAGTAGTTGGGCAACCAAGGTACGCAATGGGCAAGTATGCAAATTAGTTATAAGAAAATGTAAAAATTGATTTATTGGCGAACGAACTGGAACTTGCCAACGTCAACACAGCGTTTTGTTGGTAAATTTCTGTACCATTAACTCGAATTTAAATGGTACAGAAGATTAAGGATCTTCTGTACCATTTAAATTCAGAATCGGCGATGGGAAAACGAGAATTTTTTTGATGTGTTAGAGGAGTTATGTGCATCTTCCTTCCTTTATTTAAGTGAAAAACTTAAAATTTGTGATGGAAAAAATGAAAGTTTTATGAAAAATATCCATAAAAAAGAAAACATATTTTCTTGAAAATAAGTTCTCCTTGTCCTGTTAAGTATTTAACAATAACGAGTGAGGAGGTGTGGGAAGAAATGCAAATATCTTGATTTATTGTAAGAATATGGAACACACTCATACAAGAAAAATTTCTTTATGTAAATTTCTGTGACCTTTCCCACTTTTCTGGATTTAGTTAGAGAAATTCGTAGGAGGAATCAAGAGTATTAATGAAAGAACTTCAGAAGATTCATTCTATTGTTTAATTACAGAAGGATTCTTAAGAAGAAATTAAGATTTTTACTATGTAAAACGCATTTCTACCGATAAATGGGCGAAGATAATTGTTAAAAATATGTGGGAATAGAGCAAATGTATATATTTTAATATAGAATAGAACCTAAATCCTAAATTAATCAAGATTTATGATACATTTCCATAACTGCATGGATTGAATAAAGATTTTTCTTTTGGTTTGACCTGTTTTTGGCTCTTTTCTTGAAGTAAACAACCAAGATCAATTGGTCTTTGTGGCTCTTCTCTTTTTTGAGATTTGGCTCTTTGTGGCTCTTTTCTTGAAAACAAGATCAACTGATCTTTTGGATTTTCAGTATTTCAATGAGCCACAAATAAATCCACAACACTTTCTCTCCATATATAATTGATAGTATCTAATGATAATCTCAAAAAATTAAAGTGAAACGCATAAATGACAACACCCACACGGTAAAAAGCACGTTCTACACACTCAAATTTCTCAGACTCCGCTTTTAAGTCAGGCACATTGCCACATTATCCTAGGTTAACGATATAGAAATGAGTGACATACAGGTGCATTCATCTCGATAAATTCGATTTCAGGAGGAAAATAAAGCGCCGAAAATCGCCCTTAACACGAAGTTTAATGCACTAAAGCTAATATTAGACGAGGTAATTTTGTTCACAGCCCAATAGAGCACGGCAATTGCCACCTCGTCACTTCAGAGCATGAGATTTTTTTAAACTTAGCTCCAAATATATGTAATCAGCCCACTTATGAAACCAAATTTGGACTAAACGAAACAAATACAACGCCCAATTTTTTTTTTATTTCGAGGGGAATTTTGACCTATATTTATTGTTCTATTTTGAACGCCCTTTATATTTTTTTTATAGTCTTTTGTAACTCGCTGGCGTTATTAATAGATATCGGTTATCTAACATCTCGATTTTGTAATTAAAAAAAAAAGGCCCTAATAAGTGACCCATGAGGAAATTTTTAGCCGTCAACAGCTAAAAATGGATGCCGTTTTTCTGCATAACAGAATTACGTATTCGCTTCGAAAGTAATTACCGACTGACGAAAGTATCAAGGGTTGAAATTCTTAATGACACGAAACCCTCCGTGACAGTGTTTAACATTATCTCACGGGATTCCGTTCTGCTCCAAGTCATTTTGCCTCATTATATGATAAAATTACTAAGAATAGTTTATCAAGATGTGCATAAAATTAAATATTTTTCGGCTTAGTTAATGGTAATCGAGAGCGACATCACTACACCAACTTGTAATTTCACTTTTTCTAATGGCTGAAAACACCTCTAGGACATGCGGATTCATTACGAAAAAGGGTTCGTTTTTTTCGTGCGGGTTTCCTACGGGTTTATTTTTAATTTTGGATGAATTATCACATTTATTTTCTAATTTAAAAAGGGTTATTTTTAAAGAATTGCGTAACTGACATTCGGGTAAGGCCAGAAATCCTAGAAATTAAGCATTTGGTGCTCCCGTTCACGGTCTTATGAAGATATCTTCGCTTTCAAGGTTACAGAAATCGGTTTCTGCCAGCCAGAATGACAGAAATAGATTATCATGGCCATGAAAGCGTGGTGATGTGAGTAATCTGATTTTCTGCTGAAGTCGGATTTCAAGAGAGTGGTCATCAGTGAGAGCAGCTGGAAATCATTTGTTCATTTTCAGTATGCATAACGGGGGATACATAAAGAAGAGTAATTAATGGAAGTGTAAAGGGTAACAATGCCGAATGGTGCATAGCTTCAAGTTGTGAGGTTACCTAGTTAAAGGATACCTACACCATTGAATAATTTACAAATATTTTCCAACATTTTACCTGTTTTATGGATTCTCTCAACGCATAAGTGATCCAGCATCTAATCGATCAAATGAAGAAGAAAGGAAAAAAAACAATTTTCGAGAGCAAAAATCATAAAAAATATCATCAAAATTTTATGCTATTTATTATATTTAACAACACACAAACAACCCGAGTGTGTGTGTGTATCATAATGATAAATGTGAGGCCAACCAATTTGGAGTCATCGAGTGTAGAGGGCATCGATCTTCCTTATATTTTAACCTTGATTCTAAGTTTCTTACTCTTCTTCCATGTCAACACATCGCCATTTTTTAGAACAATTCCACCAAATTGTTCGAATTATCATCGAGTTTCTTCAATAGAAAACATTGTCCATGCTTTATAATTCTAACTGGACAATGTCTAAACAGAAAAATGAGGGGGAAAAAACGGTTTAAGTTGCAACCGGTTTGTCTCTTCATTCTGTTACGTAACAGGAAATGATGGAAGTGACCGTTAGAGAATCACAGTGAAAGTATTAAGTCACGGCATCGCAACCAAGAAGAACATGGGGTCGAGGTATGACCGCTACGTGGTTTGGACTGTAACTTTTTATAGTCATTTTCTACTGACAACCTGAAACTTGTTTCAATTTTAGAACTTTCTTCCTCTGCTTTAATAGTTTTCCGGATGGCATAACTAATTGGCATCAATGTATATCATGGATAGAAGGATTGGCAACACTAGTCGAAGGGGTTGTAATGCTAAATCACAACTAAGATATTCAGGATAATTCATAAAAATTAGGATACGGGGAATAAGAAACTGGCATTAAACATGCAGCGATAATTATTGATCATCAATTAGAGCAGGAAAATTACGAAGATAAAGCAGGCATGGATGTATAATTGATGAATTTTTTTGATTACGGCTATAATTTTCAACACGATTTTTTCTCTTGTATGCTTATTAATCTCTCTAAAAATCTATTTATGCTTCACAAAGCATAACTCCGAAATAACGCTTTCATACCAGAAAGTACAAACACTTGGTGTCAGTCATAGAGAGTGATTCTTGACAGGATAATAGGAGAGAAAAACCATCATTTTGTAAGAAAATTAACAGGAAGAGATGAAATTTTTTACATTTATAAAGGAAAAAGAAAATAGCAACGGGTTGCGTAACTTTCCAGGCAAAAGAATTTAAAATTGCGTGTGGCGCCATCTTTTACCAGATTTTATTAAACAACTTTTTATAAAATTAATTATTATAAAATGGAAAATCGCTTAATTTTGTGGGTAGCGATGAATTTCATTAAAAAAATAAATAAAAATTTGTAAATGCTAATAACGAATAACACCATTAAGTCCGACCCCACTCGAGATACGATACATTTCCCTCCTATATCTCCTCTCTCCCTCGACCTTTAACCACCAAAATTTAATAACGTAAGCCCCCCCTAATATACAAACCTCCCTGCAAAATTTCAGAAATTTTCGACAAAAGACACAGGAGTTATTAAGCTTTAAAGTATGTATTAGGGGACACAATAGTGCCCCCTAACACAAACTAATATCCACGCATATATATATAACAACCGAAAGAGTAAAAAGAATAGCCAAATTCCCGATACAACGCCGAAATTAATACAAAAGATAGCATTCGGCTAGAGAAATGGGTTCGAGAAAAAATGACCTCTCGCATAGAAGAGAATCAGGAAGTTATGAATAACCAAACGAGTTACTTGGAAGTTATTGTTGACCAAATGAAACACAGTCTTCCTCTTTGTAGTTGTCAAACTCCGGTTTTCGGTTTTAACCTATTTTATCATCCATTATCTGAATATTTAAAAGTGGTTTTCTCACGAGAAACCTCGACTGGGATTGGATAAATAAGGAAGTGTTCGATAGGTATCTCTTTAACAATATAATGTAGTATTGACCCACTATCGCCATTTGTCGATTCGACCTTTACAAAGGTTATCATTCTGTCAGAATCGACAAAGTGGCCATTTACTAGTTTGAGAACGTGACACCTATGACCCCGCTGTTCTATATCTTCTATGGTCTACTGATGGCCTACAAGGAGATAGCCTTAACAGATACCCCCCTCAGAAGACAATATATGCTTAATTACATAATTAATACATATAGAAGCGGTTGAATACCCTATTTGAATATTTAATAGACGTGTGGGAACGTCTCGATATTTAGAAATCGCAATTCATAAGCTGCTTTCTTATTTTTGGGATACTGAACTCATTAACGATAAGAAGAATTCGTTAAATCGAGGTAGAATAATTTGTTAAATTGAGGTTAAATTCCTCTGATCTACGTGAATTGGCCACTAAATATTGCATGCTGTATTATACATCCCAATTTGCAGAGATGGCTCCGCAAAGCTACCTATCAATCCAGGAGGGTGATGTATATATACGTCATAAAAATAAATACGTGTGTTACGTATCTTTAGATACACATCCATTCATGCAGACCCGAGCTTTACAATGATCTTTCAGAGTGGAAGCACTCTACAACCCGTTCATAATGGTGATATAGATACCACAGTGCACGCTCTATTGTTGTGAAGTGCTCTGCTACACTACTAAATCCTGGTTTATATAACTAAAGTACTATAGACGTAAACAAGTGTACTATAACTATGAATAGAAGCAGTACACTTGTTTACATCTGTATAGTAATAGACTTTCTACACATTAAGCTGTACGTAGTATGCTGTACACTTACCATATACAATAAATTTACCATAAATACAAGCGATATTTGACAGTAAATGTATGCATATCTACTATACATTATATTTGTAGTATGCTGTACATAAATATATGTAACATACCTACCATAACATACAATTATCATACAGTATATAGTATGTCCCGCATTTACTGTAGGCTTATATTGTGCCACGTACAGAAGTAAATCCGTAGAACGTCTATGCCAGACGGCAAGGTAGCATTTTATAGAGCAAAGAACATACAAGAAGGGCATCTAGCCATAAAACTTCTACAAAAATAAACATTCATCAACGATCTAGACAAGTTATTCTAGAACTTGGGCGTTAAATCGAGTAATTGTAATCAAATAATGTAACTTTAATGTTTTTCTAGAACACGAAACGGAAGTTATAAACATTTCTTCTTGTCTATAATTCGCGACGCAACCTGCTCCACGCCACGCGCGGCGCCGCTCATATTTTACAATCGGTGTCGTTCGCATCGCGTCCGTATTTTTCCCCGATTATGCGATTTGCGGAAATTTGAACGAGTGTTTCTGCAAGTTTACGCAATTTTCCAGGTATATTTTAATTACGATAGCTGTAAATTACGCGCTGAACGATGAAGAATCGTCATAGAGAAAACGGCTATATTAATTGAACAAAACGGTTAAAGAGGGGTGCAGTGAACCACAGAACTCGCCTAGCCTCTCTTTAATTAGGCCGCGCGTCCACCCATGTCAAACAACACGAAGAATCTCTCCCTCTTCTCTCGAAAAACCGGTTGTATGGACGTCTACAAGACGAATATTTATCTTGTGCTTCCTTTTTTTTTGTCCTTAACGCTTTCTACGCCATTCCCGCTAAGTTAAGGCCTTTGAATGTTAATTACGGTTTTCTTTTTCTGTTTGCCTGATAATTATTTATTGTATTTTTTTTCAAATTGTTAATTTCTTTGCGTTAAAATGCAAAGATGTCTGTCCGAACGTCCTTCGGAGAGATTACGGTCGGGTTTGAGTGGCAAAATCTTTAATAAATCTTGATTTTTCTTCGTTGTTTTCGATTTTATCTGGAAAATTCGACTGCGTTTTCTCTATTTTCTTATTGGTTATAACCTTGAAAACGTTTATGGTCCGGTTTATTTTTATTTTTTAAAGTTTTCTAGTTGTAGATCGCGAGTTGAAGTCTCGCTTGCTGTTTTAACTAGAAGGTTTTTCGCAGTTTAAGTGACTTGTTCGAGAGTTTCGTGAAAATTTTTGTTAATATTTTTTATGAAATAATTTAAAATTAAGTTTAATTAATAAATTTAAAAGTGAAATTAACATAAAATCTCTAGAAGGAACTCAAATATCTTTAAAATAATTAATATGCATCTATGTCCTTAATTTAATCAAAATTATTCTTTTAATCACTATATCAGTGTATTTCTATTAATAGGACTTATCATACTGGTGTACGAGATTGCAGACTCACAGTTACACAGATTAAAATTGTTTTATTTTCAATTACCTGNATTTCTAGAATAATCCTAAATAACTTCAAAATAATCCCAAATTTCTCTAGAATAAACTCAAATACTTCTAGAATAAACTAAAATTTCTAGAATAATCCTAAATAACTTCAAAATAATCCCAAATTTCTCTAGAATAAACTCAAATACTTCTAGAATAAACTAAAATTTCTAGAATAATCCTAAATAACTTCAAAATAATCCCAAATTTCTCTAGAATAAACTCAAATACTTCTAGAATAAACTAAAATTTCTAGAATAATCCTAAATAACTTCAAAATAATCCCAAATTTCTCTAGAATAAACTCAAATACTTCTAGAATAAACTAAAATTTCTAGAATAATCCTAAATAACTTCAAAATAATCCCAAATTTCTCTAGAATAAACTCAAATACTTCTAGAATAAACTAAAATTTCTAGAATAATCCTAAATAACTTCAAAATAATCCCAAATTTCTCTAGAATAAACTCAAATACTTCTAGAATAAACTAAAATTTCTAGAATAATCCTAAATAACTTCAAAATAATCCCAAATTTCTCTAGAATAAACTCAAATACTTCTAGAATAAACTAAAATTTATATAATAATCCTAAATAACTTCAAAATAATCCCAAATTTCTCTAGAATAAACTCGAATACTTCTAGAATAAACTAAAATATCTAGAATAATCCTAAATAACTTGAAAATAATCCCAAATTTCTCTATAATAAACTAAAATTTCTAGAATAATCTTAAATAACTTCAAAATAATCCCAAATTTCTCTAGAATAAACTCAAACATCTCTAGAATATACTAAAATTTCTAGAAAAAACTAGTAAATTTTTTAAATTTGAAAATGCTTGTAATTTTATCGCAAAAATTTGAATAGATTTCTAGCAATTTTGTAAAGTTAAAATAATTTATTCTATCCTCTTTCTACGATTCGTATTTTCAAGTGTAATGAGAAAGATACGAAATGAAACATTGTTAACCGACTTTTGGGCCCTTTAAAATTTCAAATTTAATCCTAAAAATCTAAAATTTACACGCATTTCTTCATTAAATCTTTATTTGATATTGTAATTTATACATTTTTAACTTCAGTTAATTGTATTAAATGAGTTATAATTACAGTCTAGGAAAGTAATACACGTTTTTTTAGTCTGAAGTGTATTTTGGGAGAATTTAACGGAATTTTTCTGCTAAAAAATAGAATTCTTGCATTTTCTAGCGAATTTTATTGCCAATTTTCTCATATTTTTAGCATAATCTATGATTTTTTTTTGAAAATCTCCAACTTAATTCCTGTAAAATTTTCCCAAGAAGTTCGTAAACGAAGTAAATTACACTAAAATATTTGCTTTGTCATTAAGTTTTGCTCTGAAAAAATTTTAATTTTATCATTAATTATCGACGAAAATATAATTTTTTTTTCTTTTTTTTTTCGGGGCAATTTAAAGTTTTTTGAAATTGTCCATACATTTATCTCTACGCTCTACTTCTTCCGTATCATTCATTTGACTATATAAATTGCATATTTTCCCTCATAGCAAGTATTTTACTTCAATTTATATTATTATATAATGGGATGATAGTAGTTGTTTTTCATTAAAATAGTTATATACATTGTTATAATTATATGGAAATATTATTTAAACTATAGAAAGTTATTATCTTAGTAAATTCATTGTAGATAACATGTAACCGTTTAACCACGTTCCGTTCAAAATAGCGAGTTAAATAAAAATAGAACCGGATTTTTTTTTAAATAACAGTCAAGAAATAAACTAGTTTTTTGGAATTTTTTCTTCTGTTTTTTAAAAATAATGCAATAAATACAGTCGAATTTAACACTAATGCATACGAGAAACACCTTTTAATGGCTGAACAGGTGCTCTCCATTCAATAGGGACGTTCATTCTCATTGAATGAATGAGCGCCTGTTTAGCCATTTAAAAGATCTAGTCCTCAGCCATTTAACAGATACGTTGTTCAGTCATTCAATAGGGTTTTATAGAGCCTTGCTCAGCCATTCAATAGAGTTTTATAGAGCCTTGCTCAACTATTCAATAGGGTTTTACGTTGAGTTAGTTTTCAGTGTTGAGAACATTGAGCTGAACCAAAAGAGCTGAACATTGGATCTATTGAATGACTGAGCACGGCTCTATAAACCCTATTGAATATACGGTTTATAGAGCCGTGCAAGAGACTTGATTTAACAAATCAGTTAATTTTTTTCTTTTATTAAAGCAGCTTTAAGGGGCCAAGGGAAATTTTGAATTAGGGGGCCCCACGTACAGTGTTAACGTCAGACATTTTCCTCCGAGAGAATTTTTTGAAAAAATATTTTCTTATAAAGAAGACTGGTTTCTTGCGCCTCTGTTGGTGGGGCCCCGGGCAATCGCCCCCTTTTGCTAAATGATAATTTATAGTAAAATAAAACAGTTTTATAGCATATTTACGGCATTTTACAACTAATTTTTTAAAAATTTACAGCGAAATAAAATAATTTTCCAGCAAATTTACAAGTTTTTCTATAAAATTCTGCAAACTTGTATACGTTTTAGTGAATACGTTGTAAAATTTTGTAAACAATGCCTTAAAAACTGTAAATTTACAAGATTATACATCAAATTTACTAGAATTTAAATCAAGTTTGGAGTTTAAATAATTTAAACTTACCAACAAATTCACTTTATTGCGAAATTTGGAAGCGCAAAATTAATATTCACGCCCGTCTAACCCTCAAAAGAGCCGAAAATCTTTATTTCTAATTTACAAAACGACCCCAAAACAAGTTTTAAAATTAAAAAAAAATGTTGAAGATAATTAATCATTACAACTTCACGTAGAAGGAAAATTCTCTGTGTTCTGTTTTCCATTAGTACAGAAAAAATGGTCTAGTCACGAATCTAGAATATTATAGAGAACTGCAGACAATAAATTAAAAAGTAGAGAAAAAATGTCGCACGAGAAATACAAAGGATTTTTCTTGTATACCCGAATTAAATAGTTGTGACGATTCGCGAGTGCTGCAGCTCGTGACTGGAAAGATTTTTGGATTGTTCCTTTTCACGGATTTCTGTCCCTCGATACAACGCCGAAAACAATTAATCGTCGAAGTAAAAATAAATTATCGGTCGAGATAAAAATAGAAATTAAATAAATTGTTGTGAGAGTTCAAGGATTTCCTAATTTTATCAATTTATGCGCTGCTGCATAATCTCTAAACCTAGTCTAGTCGATGCTGCACGATATCCTAATCCCATCCTCCAGAAAATGCTGTATAATCTCTAAACCTAGTCTAGTCGATGCTGCACGATATCCTAACCCCCGCCTCCAGAAAAATGCTGTATAATCTCTAAACCTAGTCTAGTCGATGCTGCACGATATCCTAATCCCCGCCTCCAGAAAATGCTGTATAATAAACCTCGTCTAAACCTAGTCTAGTCTAATAAAATCTAAACAAATTCTTACTCAAATTATTATTATTTTCTTAAACAGAATCAGAGCAAGAAAAAACACAAGTCATATCAAAAATATCCTTGATTTTGACCTGGCTCATAGGATATAAGCTTAGTTGTATGCTTCAATAAATATAACAACCATTAAAATTATAATTGTATTATTACAGAATGAGATTAGGCATAAGTAAAAATAGTTATTTTTTAAATTATTTATTGTTATTTTTGTATTTTCAGCTGTACAAATTAACTCAACGTGCGACGAACGGAGGGAGTTCAGATGTGTTAACACATCTCGTTGCATTCCTTTGTCGAGGGTAAAAGATGGAAAACTTGACTGTCCGGATGCTTCTGACGAAAGTAAGTTCGTTGTTGCAAATATCTACAGCTTTTTACATATTCTTAATGCAACACCACTACATTATCCTGATTAAAATCGAGTATAATTTACCCTCGTGTAGTTCATACAAATGATTAAATATACCCCCTTCCTGGGTGGGTGGAGAAAGTTTGTATACAGGTCTCTCTCTAACTTTATGAAATTATCATTTTTTAATCTGTCTGGGGTTGAATTTATGGCCCGAGATGATAATTGTATCCTCCTCCCCTGCTACGACATTCTAATCATAATCGAAAACAGCCTGGGGTACTACAGTGTACTAAGAAACTAAGGTTATTGCTCCCTGTTACTGTCGACAGATACTGTTATTCCTTATTTAGAGTGTTTAAAACGTTGTAAAAATCGAATAATTAATGAATTTTAAGCTGTGTGTTTTTTTTAATGATAAACGTTGCGTAAAATTCGACGTAGAAGCCGTACGTTATAAGCGGGTAATTTCGGCAACTCGTTTCACGGCTCCATTTTTACGTGTAAAAATTATTTAAAAAATTGGACAATTAAGAAGTATTTGTCATAGTAAATACTTCAGAAATTGACGTTATATCGAGGTATTTTAAGTTTAATTAGTACTCGTAAAGTAACACGTTTATTAGAAATATATCGCTCTTACGTTAGAAAGAGGTTAGCGATGCTTGTTTATACACGGATTTTAACTCGATATAAGGCATTATATTATTACGAAAGATCATTTGGATAGTCTTAAACGTTTAATTAGTGCTTTACATTAGAAATACGCAGATACGGGGTCATTACACTCACGAACGTAGTAAAGTCGCAGCGAGAAGTTAATAAGAGCGCTCGACCATCGACGAGGCTGGCACTAGGTATCATGTAGAATCTCAATATAAATGGCCACTTTATTGACTAACAAAATCGCCCTCTTGAACATGCACAGCTCATTTACCACTGGTAAAAAAGAAAGAATTCGCATTATAATACCCACCCCGCTTATAACGTGGATCCAACAGCGCTCACGACGCGAAAGATATCGATCAATGACCCCAGGCGAAACTTCTTTAAAGAAGCATTTAAACTTTTTACCGACCGTCATTAGAGCCTTTAGAAAAAGAAAGTAAACAAAAAGTAGTAATGCTTAAAACAGAATCGAACGTAATAACGAGGTAAATCTACTACACAGCTAATTAATTTCACCAGCGTGTAATTGCCCAAACCGGACTTTATCTAATGTACTTTTCCTCATATTTCTCTTGATACGAGCCAAAAATAATAAGTTAATTAGAGGGGGGATGTTACGAAACAATGAAGAACGAACCTCTTTTTAACGTTCGACTCGCAGCTGCGGTGGTTTTATTTTATTTTATTTTATTTTATACGTAGCCTTGAGCATTTTAACCTTTTTTCGAATCGGAAATGTCAGGTTATGATGCGAGTTCAATGAAGAGGAAAGCAAACGTAAAAGTCTGCTGGTTGTCTGTACGTAAAGCACCTGTAGGAAGGTGTAAATGACGGGTATGAGAACGAGGAAGAACAGTTTATTCTGGGTAAATGATGCGAGAGAACTACTTCCTTAATAGTTTAACACTGAGAAAAGACATTTTTTTAAAGGTTTCCATAGTTTAATTCTAGTACTTTTTTCTTTAAAAAAACGTGCAGAAAAGACTTAAATTTTCTGTTAATTAATTCACTGTCAAGTCGAGAATTCAATATAACGACTGAACGTTATCTAACTCTATTGACCTCATAAATATAGGCTCAAATTTACTCCAAATTCTGTTCTATCCATTATTCGACCACGCTATAACGAGGTTTCCGTTATATCGAATCTTAAATATACTTTACATTTGCGAAATCGATTTTTTGCTGGTCCTAATCGTTTTTTTTAACATAGCGTATTAAAGCTCGTTATAACGAAGTTTTTCATTATTTCGAGTTATTTGTGTGTTTTATTAATGCGCTATACTAGTATAGAGAATTACTACCTTGTTATAACATTTAATATACGATAAAATTGAGTTGAGTAATTAGAACGGCGTAATTTCCCTCGTTGTAACGTATGAATTATCAGCAAAGTGTTGCGTGTAATTGCAAATTTCTCACTTATTTTCTACGATTAAACATTCTTTTTGGTTTGTTGTTTTATCAAACGTTTTTCATATTTGTATAACGCTTTATTTGCGTATCAAAATAGGAATGAAATGAATTGATGCAAGACGTTCGCTTCAATAAAAATTCGAAATTTATATAGGAAAACACAAAATAAACGAAAATATAAACGGAAATTTTGATTGTCGGACGAACGTTTCTGGCAAAATAACAGAAAATAAATCATTTCCTGCACAGTAAAAAGAAAGATTTCAAACTTTGTTTACTACTTCCTGCAGGAAAAGAAAAAGAAAAATAGAGCTTTCGACATTTCACACCATTCCCACACAGAAAAATAAAGGTTTTTAAGCTTGTCTACCATTCTTTGCTCAGCAAAATAGACGTTTTTAAGCTTGTCTACCATTCTTTGCTCAGCAAAATAGAGGTTTTTAAGCTTGTCTACCATTCTTTGCTCAGCAAAATAGACGTTTTTAAGCTTGTCTATTATTCTTTGCTCAGCAAAATAAAGGTTTTTAAGCTTGTCTACCATTCTTTGCTCAGNCCCAAATTTCTCTAGAATAAACTCAAATACTTCTAGAATAAACTAAAATTTCTAGAATAATCCTAAATAACTTCAAAATAATCCCAAATTTCTCTAGAATAAACTCAAATACTTCTAGAATAAACTAAAATTTCTAGAATAATCCTAAATAACTTCAAAATAATCCCAAATTTCTCTAGAATAAACTCAAATACTTCTAGAATAAACTAAAATTTCTAGAATAATCCTAAATAACTTCAAAATAATCCCAAATTTCTCTAGAATAAACTCAAATACTTCTAGAATAAACTAAAATTTCTAGAATAATCCTAAATAACTTCAAAATAATCCCAAATTTCTCTAGAATAAACTCAAATACTTCTAGAATAAACTAAAATTTCTAGAATAATCCTAAATAACTTCAAAATAATCCCAAATTTCTCTAGAATAAACTCAAATACTTCTAGAATAAACTAAAATTTCTAGAATAATCCTAAATAACTTCAAAATAATCCCAAATTTCTCTAGAATAAACTCAAATACTTCTAGAATAAACTAAAATTTCTAGAATAATCCTAAATAACTTCAAAATAATCCCAAATTTCTCTAGAATAAACTCAAATACTTCTAGAATAAACTAAAATTTCTAGAATAATCCTAAATAACTTCAAAATAATCCCAAATTTCTCTAGAATAAACTCAAATACTTCTAGAATAAACTAAAATTTCTAGAATAATCCTAAATAACTTCAAAATAATCCCAAATTTCTCTAGAATAAACTCAAATACTTCTAGAATAAACTAAAATTTCTAGAATAATCCTAAATAACTTCAAAATAATCCCAAATTTCTCTAGAATAAACTCAAATACTTCTAGAATAAACTAAAATTTCTAGAATAATCCTAAATAACTTCAAAATAATCCCAAATTTCTCTAGAATAAACTCAAATACTTCTAGAATAAACTAAAATTTCTAGAATAATCCTAAATAACTTCAAAATAATCCCAAATTTCTCTAGAATAAACTCAAATACTTCTAGAATAAACTAAAATTTCTAGAATAATCCTAAATAACTTCAAAATAATCCCAAATTTCTCTAGAATAAACTCAAATACTTCTAGAATAAACTAAAATTTCTAGAATAATCCTAAATAACTTCAAAATAATCCCAAATTTCTCTAGAATAAACTCAAATACTTCTAGAATAAACTAAAATTTCTAGAATAATCCTAAATAACTTCAAAATAATCCCAAATTTCTCTAGAATAAACTCAAATACTTCTAGAATAAACTAAAATTTCTAGAATAATCCTAAATAACTTCAAAATAATCCCAAATTTCTCTAGAATAAACTCAAATACTTCTAGAATAAACTAAAATTTCTAGAATAATCCTAAATAACTTCAAAATAATCCCAAATTTCTCTAGAATAAACTCAAATACTTCTAGAATAAACTAAAATTTCTAGAATAATCCTAAATAACTTCAAAATAATCCCAAATTTCTCTAGAATAAACTCAAATACTTCTAGAATAAACTAAAATTTCTAGAATAATCCTAAATAACTTCAAAATAATCCCAAATTTCTCTAGAATAAACTCAAATACTTCTAGAATAAACTAAAATTTCTAGAATAATCCTAAATAACTTCAAAATAATCCCAAATTTCTCTAGAATAAACTCAAATACTTCTAGAATAAACTAAAATTTATATAATAATCCTAAATAACTTCAAAATAATCCCAAATTTCTCTAGAATAAACTCGAATACTTCTAGAATAAACTAAAATATCTAGAATAATCCTAAATAACTTGAAAATAATCCCAAATTTCTCTATAATAAACTAAAATTTCTAGAATAATCTTAAATAACTTCAAAATAATCCCAAATTTCTCTAGAATAAACTCAAACATCTCTAGAATATACTAAAATTTCTAGAAAAAACTAGTAAATTTTTTAAATTTGAAAATGCTTGTAATTTTATCGCAAAAATTTGAATAGATTTCTAGCAATTTTGTAAAGTTAAAATAATTTATTCTATCCTCTTTCTACGATTCGTATTTTCAAGTGTAATGAGAAAGATACGAAATGAAACATTGTTAACCGACTTTTGGGCCCTTTAAAATTTCAAATTTAATCCTAAAAATCTAAAATTTACACGCATTTCTTCATTAAATCTTTATTTGATATTGTAATTTATACATTTTTAACTTCAGTTAATTGTATTAAATGAGTTATAATTACAGTCTAGGAAAGTAATACACGTTTTTTTAGTCTGAAGTGTATTTTGGGAGAATTTAACGGAATTTTTCTGCTAAAAAATAGAATTCTTGCATTTTCTAGAGAATTTTATTGCCAATTTTCTCATATTTTTAGCATAATCTATGATTTTTTTTTGAAAATCTCCAACTTAATTCCTGTAAAATTTTCCCAAGAAGTTCGTAAACGAAGTAAATTACACTAAAATATTTGCTTTGTCATTAAGTTTTGCTCTGAAAAAATTTTAATTTTATCATTAATTATCGACGAAAATATAATTTTTTTTTCTTTTTTTTTTCGGGGCAATAGAGAAAACGGCTATATTAATTGAACAAAACGGTTAAAGAGGGGTGCAGTGAACCACAGAACTCGCCTAGCCTCTCTTTAATTAGGCCGCGCGTCCACCCATGTCAAACAACACGAAGAATCTCTCCCTCTTCTCTCGAAAAACCGGTTGTATGGACGTCTACAAGACGAATATTTATCTTGTGCTTCCTTTTTTTTTGTCCTTAACGCTTTCTACGCCATTCCCGCTAAGTTAAGGCCTTTGAATGTTAATTACGGTTTTCTTTTTCTGTTTGCCTGATAATTATTTATTGTATTTTTTTTCAAATTGTTAATTTCTTTGCGTTAAAATGCAAAGATGTCCGTCCGAACGTCCTTCGGAGAGATTACGGTCGGGTTTGAGTGGCAAAATCTTTAATAAATCTTGATTTTTCTTCGTTGTTTTCGATTTTATCTGGAAAATTCGACTGCGTTTTCTCTGTTTTCTTGTTGGTTATAACCTTGAAAACGTTTATGATCCGGTTTATTTTTATTTTTTAAAGTTTTCTATTTGTAGATCGCGAGTTGAAGTCTCGCTTGCTGTTTTAACTAGAAGGTTTTTCGCAGTTTAAGTGACTTGTTCGAGAGTTTCGTGAAAATTTTTGTTAATATTTTTTATGAAATAATTTAAAATTAAGTTTAATTAATAAATTTAAAAGTGAAATTAACATAAAATCTCTAGAAGGAACTCAAATATCTTTAAAATAATTAATATGCATCTATGTCCTTAATTTAATCAAAATTATTCTTTTAATCACTATATCAGTGTATTTCTATTAATAGGACTTATCATACTGGTGTACGAGATTGCAGACTCACAGTTACACAGATTAAAATTGTTTTATTTTCAATTACCTGGTATTTTTTTTATTGTATGTTGACGTAAAATGTTTGCACTTTACTAATGCATAATAAAAACGCTTGAATATTGATAGAATTTAAAGAAAATAATCTATACAAAGATGCTATTTATATTGAATTTAAAGTTTTAGTTTAATAATTATTTTGCTTTTAAACAGAAAATTGTTTTTGTACTCGATAACTCACAATAAAAATTGTCAGTGAATGACTTAAAACAAAACAAATGCAAGATTTAATATTCTCTGTATAAGACATTCCGATAAATAAGTATTACTTCGATTTATTTAATATTGAACATGAATTTTCAAAGTTCTTTAATTAACAAACTCAAAGTTCTAAATGCAATGTTCGCATATCAGCGATTACCCATTGCTTTGTTCTGTCTTCTCGTTTAGTCTCTCTCTTTATCACATT